>NC_051154.1:24212522-24294815 GCF_013339745.2 Dermacentor silvarum
TTTTCCCCTTCTGCTTTGTCGAAGTACGGCACGCTACGGTGCGTTAAATTGCGGCAGTACAATCGAAGTTTACCAGATGTTCCGCGCCCGGCCTGGGACCCTCAGAGCCGCTGTTAGTGCGTCGTTCTCCAGGCCGGCAGGCGCGAGGAGAGTGACCCTTTCATGCCTATACCAACAACTCGCAGACTCTCTCTGAAATTTGCATGCAAGCTGAAAGCTTTTCTCGCTAATGGCGCAGAAGTTAAAGCTTCGAAAGCTTTTGCGCTAACAGCTAGTTGCTCACGCCGCAGTTCGACCAAGTGCTATAAGGGTCAATGGAAAGCGCTCTGTAGTGGCTCTAACCATCTGTAGCTCTTTCGCAGCGTCACCCGAGTTGGTAGAGTCTAATGAAGGAACTGCGCTCCACGTCCATGGAGCCTTTTTGCATTGATTTGCACCTATCGTGCTAGATACATCGGGTTGATTGCGTTCGCCACGTTTGGAGACACTCGCAACAGTTCCCGATTGGTGGCGCTATAGGGCTGCAGTCTTGCGGTAATATGCGCCGTACAGGCGGTTTGAGCACCACCTGTCCACATTACATTTCCCGCTGTGAGGCGGCATTGTTGTGCCGCCTCTGCCTCCGGGTGGCATTTACAAAGGCCTACTCGTTCCACATCAAAATGGGGATACGTCCATGTGCGCCTCTTGTGGAACAACAGAAACTATTCAATACATTTTGTGTCTGTGTCCCCGGTACGAAGTCGAGCGTGAACCTCTCCCGACAGCATTGAAACGGCTGGAGTCTAGACCATTTTCAGAGACGCAGGTCCTTGGACCATGGCCGTGCGCGTCGACGGCACAGAAAGCCACGAAAGCTTTATTGTAGTACCTCAATTCGATCGGTCTTAGTTAACATTTATAGACTCGGTGCGCACCTTCAAATTTGCGCGAAACTGTGCTCTCTCTCTTTCCATTCCTACATCCACTCCTCCCCCAGAGCAGGGTAGCAAACCGGACATGCCATCTGACTCCCTGCATTTCCACTCTCTTGCTTCTCTATCTATCTCTCCGTTCCATTCTAACATTTTCTGTATCGTATGCATGATGCACTGCGCAACTTGGGAGTTCTGCGCTAAACTTTCCAAAGCTCTTCCGAATAACCTCTCCCAGATCTGCCAGAAAAGTCGCCTCAGTAATGCAGCCAATGAACAAATCGAGTGGCCCAGTCTCGCGTTCTGGGTTGCCATCACGCATAAACCGCGTGATATTCAATATATCGATATTAAATATTCAATAAATTCAATATTCAATATATATATTCAGGATTTAATATAGCTATTGAATCCCGAATAGCCTTTTTAATTATGTTCCCCGAAAAGCAGTCAGGACGGC
This sequence comes from Dermacentor silvarum, assembly GCF_013339745.2. Lineage (NCBI taxonomy): Eukaryota > Metazoa > Arthropoda > Arachnida > Ixodida > Ixodidae > Dermacentor > Dermacentor silvarum. Next base: position 24,213,897 of record NC_051154.1, read on the forward strand.
CACGATGTGTTGCTTAGATTTCAGCCAATGTTTTCAGCGCCAATAGAAAGAAGCACTAAAATGCACAAAGGGCGGCGGCACCAGTGCTTCGGCTCGTTTCCTTTAGTCCTTGCTTCTTAGCAGTGTCTTTTTTAGATCAACTTGCACCAACAGGATCAACATTTAATTTCCTTAGATTATTTCTAGTTTCATTGTCTGATCTGAGAACAAAATATGCCCATTGTTGTTGTCGGCAACAGCACAATTTTCACATCCACCTATGCTGCTGATTGTCGCGCGAATTCTCCAGAATCTGTCCCCTAAAACTCTCCCCTAAAAAAGGAGAGTGAAATAGCCAACAACAAATGCACACGCATATCGCCGCTCGCGTCGGAGGTCGGTTTAACGGCGACCTGTATCTGAAACGCTGTTTCTCTGTGAATGAATGACATAGTGCGTGACTTAGTGTGCGCCTGATAAGGCGACAAAGAGGAAAGGGTTGGCGCCCCTCGATGTAACCGCGTGAACGCGCTCGTGGCACTACTCACGCGTTCGTCGTCTTCTTCCACAGCTGGCTCCGTTTCCGCTCATCTTCCAGCGTAGAATTTCAATTCTGTCGTCGTAATGGGGAGGCCGTGTTTACGGGGGTATCAGCCATTGCTTAAGGTGGATACACACGCGAGGGCAAAATCCCGCCTGCTCCGCGGACAAACAGTGACGTCAGCACTTGAATCCGGCGCAGCCGAGTTAGGTCGCATTCGCACAGCCGGACCGCCGTTTGCGGAATCCGCGTGCTTACTCTCGACTCCAACGTTTATTAGCAGCTGCGCGTTTGCATACTCGGCGTGCCCTATATGCCATAGTGCTATGAATCCCTCAACAAGAACCAAAAGAGTGACGGTTGCCTCGTCACTTAGCGTTTTTTTTTTTTTTTTTTTTTTTTGTGCACCTCACTCATGTTGAAGTCACGCAGGCCGCGCGGTCTGAGTAAATAGAAGTGCGCGCGCAACCACGACTCGCCTTTCCCGCTGCATCACAACAAAAGACACGTGGTCACTGCTGCACAACGAAATCACACGTGGCTCCAAGCCGATAACACGCCATCGTAGCCACGCCAATGCGTCCGATGTTATCAGATTTGACGCTGACTACGCTAAATTGAGGTCAGACGACCGCCAAACGGACGGATGGAAATACCGGCGAGCATTTTCAATCCGGACAGCGAGCGGAGGAGCCCGGACTAGGCGAGGGCGGCACGTTTTGATGACGTGCGCGTCACGTGATACGCCATCCGCTGCGAAAATTCCTCCTCCGTCCGATCGCGTGAATGCACCTTTAAGGGGGTACGTCCGTCTAACGTGACGGACAGATTTAATAACAGAGGTGATACGCGAATGTGTGTGCGCACCGATCATCACGATCACGATCATCACGATCAGGACAACAACCCGCCGTGGTTGCTCAGTGGCTATGGTGTTGGGCTGCTGAGCACGAGGCCGCGGGATCGAATCCCGGCCACGGCGGCCGCATTTAGATGGGGGCGAAATGCGAAAGCACCCGTGTACTTAGATTTAGATGCACGTTAAGAAATCCCAGGGGGCCCAAATTTCCGGAGTCCCACACTACGGCGTGCCTCATAATCAGATCGTGGTTTTGGCACGTAAAACCCCATAATCTAATCTACCGATCATGACAATAAATATGTTCGTACCTTTGTTCAAAATTCTGTGTCACTTCTGTGTCATGCGCTAAACAGCTTCGCTGGTCATCCGCCTTCACAGAACAAAATGGCTCGTGATGTCCACAAAGAACAAAATGCAACAATGTCCACAAAGCGCTGTGCCACTTGTGATCTGTGCTGTTGTCTCTATTCCGTCCACTGTGTGTCGTTATTTGTTATTATGGCTTCAAACGTGAACATTTGCCAGTTTGTCAAGAACAGTTGTTCACGCCGCGTCTGACTTTTGTTAAATGACGTGCTACAAAATTCGATTTCGAGTGTGAGTCTGTTTGTTTGCTTATTTGTTTGGTTGATTGATTGATTGATTGTCTGTCTCTATCTCTCTCTGTTTGTTTGTTTGATTGACTGATTGCTTTTGTTCACCCGCCGAGGTGGCTCAATCAGCTAAGGCGTTGCGCTGCTGAGCACGAGATCGCGGGATTGAATCCCGGCCGCGGCGGCCGCATTTTGATGGAGGAAAAATACAAAAACGCCCGTGTGCTTGCGTTGTAGTGCACGTTAAAGAACCCCAGGCGGTCGAAATTAATCCGGAGCCCTCCACTACGGCGTGCCTCATAATCAGAGCTGGTTTTGGCACGTAAAACCTCAGAAAGAATTTTGTTTGTTTGTTAATTTTCAGCCACAGAAAGGTTCTGTCAGGCTCTCGCATAATGGAGTAGTAGCCGGCCACCAGTCGATTTGGACCATTTGGCGCCAGGCCCACGAGCAGCATGAACTTGCCGCTAAGAAGGCCTTTGATTGCTGCAACGGCACGCCCGCCAACCGGCGTACTTATTTTTTTATTTTTTTTTTGCCCACGTGAGCTAATCAATGGTAAATGAAGTTTAAATAGAAATACCCTGCATTATGCACGCCATAGACTCATTGAGTAGGGAGAGCGAAGCGTCTCGGGCCTTTTATTGTGGTCCTTTCTCATGACACAGCTGAGTATGGCTTCGAAAAAATTCCTCAGTGTCTATGGTAATCGATGCGGGACTATCACCGACTACACTGCATTAATCAAGAAAACATACTGTGTTATCAGTGGCTCACTTAAGTACCGTAGCGTTGCGTTTTTGTTTTTAATTCCTCTCACTCTGGTCTGTTTTCAAGTCAATAGCCAGTAGAAACCGCAATACATGCGCTGCTGTTCAAACAGGATTGATAACACTGCTTCCCAGCCGCCTCCTTTAAACAGAGATCGTAAGGAAGCTCTGCAGCAGTCTCAGGGAACAATCAGTGCATGTGCTAGCAAGAAACAACCTAAGATTAGCACGTACCTGCATGCTTGCGGTATAGCAATTTTCTAGGGTGAGTTAAGCCTGCAGGCTGCATGGTCCATTTTAACTGATTCGATGTCAGCTTGCCCAGTGTTTTGGCTACCATGAACATAACGTAGTATAAGGCAGAGCAATCAGGTCATGAGACCAAGCTACAGTTAATACCAGGAAATGTTCGTATCAAAGAAAAACAAATATGTATAAAGTGCTTTTTTTTTTGAGTTAACAGAACTTTTTTACTCGCCGGTGACATGTAGTGGAATTCTACTTATTGAGCTAGAGTACTCGGAACATTATTGCACGAGCGGATAATATTTGCACGAGATATTGAAATATATAATTGATAAATTAGCAAGTTATTACAATTAGTTTTTTAATTTATTGACTTATTTCTTTCAAGTACCTCCAATCACCGAAGCTTTGAGGAGAGTGGGGTTACAATCGAAAGATCCGTCCAAAATCACAGTAAACGAAAATGAAGCACCTAGTATAAAGAAACCGACAAAACCAAAAAAACAACAAAAAGAAAAAAGTCAAAATAAAAAAACATCTGTGCTAAAGGACACTGTCGGCCAACTGTAAAATCATTTACAACCTCAAGGGTAGAATGCCGTACAAAACGCCCTTGACACACCCTTATTTTTGGCAGTTCTTTTCTAAATAGGATATGTAACTCTGACTAAAACACTCATACGAAGGCATCGCTCGGAACGGTGAGTGCCTGTGTACACCCTTAAGGCGTTTAAGAGCGCATGAAGGGCTAATTTCACACATGTTATGCCTTAAAAGAGTGTAATCGTGCATGAGTGTTTCATTGGCAGTATATGGTTGGGGGGCATTATGTCAAATTTTACCTTTAGATCTCTGTATTCAGATGATGCTCAATTAACAATTGTTTGTTGCTCACTAACACACAACAGCATGCACAATAACGTTCCAAATGTTTTTGAAAAATGCACAGCCACTCACACTTCCGAGCAGTGCCTTTGTTTGTACCGAGTCGGTGGCTTACTACGCCTCGCGCAGTTGCCTTCAACTTTATGGAAACAACTCTCAAAAAGCTGAACTGAAGCTTGGAGATTCGATACCTAAAGCATCCCAAAAATTGAGGATTTTAGGGTTGTGGATACAACACAACACAATAGCAGACCACACCCTAAAAACTCTAAGGAATTCGGTCAAACAAATCACCAGAATCACAGGAATAGTTACGAGAAACGGTAGAGGACTAAGCGAATCAGACGCAAAAAGACTGGTTCAAGCTTTTACAATAATCAGAATTACTTACAGCCTCCTGTATCAAGAACTTGACCGTAAAGAGACAGAACAGGTAGACATCCTAATACCGCCCTGGGCCTAGCGATGGGGTATTATTATGGCATTATTAGACAATAATACCGCCCTGGGCCTACCGCTGGGGACAAACACGGAGAGATTCGATGCTCTGGGGCAGTACAACACCTTTAAAGAATACAAAGCAGTGACAATGGTCGCACAACGAGAACGCCTAAATTAGTCACAGGTGGGTAGGAGGGTCCTAGAGGAGCTGGGATACCCGATCAACCCACAATATTGCAGCAGCGAACAGGTAGATATACCAAAGGAGATGCGAAAAAAACTCAAAATGTCCCCCATCCCCCTCCAAAAAAATGAGCCCACAATTGCATGTAGGCAGGCGTAAAATTAAAGCCCGAGCCCAACAATTTGAAAAATGATTCATCACGCATCATGGGGCATAAGGGGACACGTTATCGTGGCTGCTTCGAAACCCTCCAGAAACCCACGAACCGTGGCAACAGCTTCGGAGGCGGCTGCAGTAGCCCTGGCGATAAATACAGGAGGTAGAAGACAGGCCCGCCTACGTCCTTACGGACTCCCAGGCGGCCTGCCTAATCCTCCTCCACGGAAGAATCCCCAGGATCGCGCTTAACATCTTGGGCGATCGACTAAGTCGAGAATATCACATTGTATGGTGTCTGGGGCATGTTGGTATCACTGGCAACACTGGGGCCGACGCTTTTGTTCGCGCGACTTCAATCCGTGCAAGGAAGGACACCCCAGTCGAAAATAACAAGCAAATACTATAGCGTCCGATGTCTTAAAATATCAACGTCTTTCACGCCAAGAACTCGTCGCGCCAAACCTGTAATGAATAGTGGGGGAAGTTCGCTTATACAGAAAAATTCAGACAGTTACCTACCCGAATCTGGGGTGGTGGAAAGTCATCTGGTCAACCAGATATGCCAACCAATTCCCCTGGTGTGGGGGAAGGCCAGCTGTGCCCCATGTGACATGGGAGTTTAAATCGCGGCCCCGAAAATCAAACTGACCTGGAGACTCAGTTGAGCCTCCTCGACCAGTCCCGGTGCGCGGAGTTGGCCACTGGAGTCCTGGACTGAGGAACCACCTGTGGCCCACATTACACTATTTTTCCTCAATAAAGTTATTTCTCTCTCTCTCCTCTGTTTCACCTTGCACGCTGCGGGTGCACTACCCGCCGCGTGCCATCCAAAAACCTCACCCGGCTAGCTCGCCCGCACGACTCACCATTCACACTCCTGCTCTGTCTATGCCTGTGTGTGAGTCCGTGCATCGTCCTACGGAAGTGATTCGGCGCTCTCTTGGACAAAACAAAGCCGTTGCGTATATGCGCGCGCGCGTGTGTGTGTGTGTGTGTGTGTGTGTGTGTGTGTGTGTGTGTGTGTGTGTGTGTGTGTGTGTGTGTGTGTGCGTGTGTGTGCGTGTGCGTGCATGTGCGTGTGTGTGTGTGTGTGTGTGTGTGTGTGTGTGCGTGTGCGTGTGCGTGTGCGTGTGCGTGTGCGTGTGCGTGTGTGTGTGTGTGTGTGTGTGTGTGTGTGTGTGTGTGTGTGTGTGTGCGCGCACATGCATGCATCTATATACATACTTGTGTCTGCGCACTTCAGCGCGTACGCTTCTTCCTTCACAAGCACTATTTTGTGTTTGTAGGGGTAAACACGAGATCATGTATACAATGACACGCCTAAAGTCGAGCACATTTTCGGACAGTCTCTCGAGTATCTTGTGTATGCGGCTCAGGAAATCTGCTTGTCTGCGCACGTGTGCTTCTGCTTGTGGGCGGCAGACTTTGTTCTCAACCGATGTCGTTCGGCGCAGAGGCATATGATACCAGTAAACAAGGTCGCCGACTAAGTATAGTTAGCCGTTCTAAGCGGGAAGCGGGTGGGGTCTAGTGTCACTTCATACCCAAGGGCTCGTATACCCACGCGGTTTCGCTTTCTCCTATGCTCACCAGGAAGCTACATATTGCAGACTGCATAGCGTAAAGCAGACTAGCAGGGCAAGGCAATATTCCTTTACATGTTTACTTCTCGTCGATAAGAAACGCTAAACGCCTTCTTCCTTTCCCTTTGAAGCGCTTAGATTCACAAAGCACGTGGGACAGGTAAGCCGGCACCAGCATTGCTCTTACCTTTTGTCCTAGATCACACAAAGGGACAGCGATATGGCTTAATAATATTTTTTCTCGTTCAGGCGTGCTATCTTGTCGGCGTCGTTTGTCTGATGTTTGCAGACCCTCCTGTGAGTGGCTGACTACCGCTAATCTATACAGTGTCCCACGTAACTTGACCCAACATTAAAAAAAATTAAAGGCGTGTCGGAAGCGAATTGAACCAAATGCATACTATTCACACTAGCTCATTCACACTAGCTCATTTTTTGTTTTCCCCATAACTCACTCATTAAGTTTAATTAGCCAACTTTTTAATTCTTGGCTGAGGACCCCAAGTGTGATTCGCAGATTTGTAGAGCAGCTTCCGAAACCGCCGATCGTGTTGTTTCTTGTGCGATCCGTCACACGTAGTCCATTTTTCAGGGTTGAAAAGAAAGCCCGCGAAATATGAAAAAAGCCACATGACGGAGCGCTTGCGCAGTGGTATCGTGCTGCTTTCAAGCGTACGTTCGGTGAACAAGGTCAGCTCCATCGCGACTGGCGACAGGGAAGCGGCAGGGCATTATGATGATTGTAGGCAGCTGGGCCGGCGGCTCCCGTCGGATGACGGCGCAAATGCATGCTGCTGGCCGAGCGCTGCCGAGAAGATAGCGATAAAGCGTGTAAGAGTGCTAAAAAAGAAAATAGCTTTTTTATTCTGTTCAAGTAAGAAAAGGGCGAAGCGCTAGAGGACTATGGAAGGCGATGGCGGCTGCTTCTATTTAACCGGTGGAAAACAAAAAAGACCTGGCCGCCACTCATCAGGTGCTCCTCAGGCGCCCGTATCACTTCGTGTTCTCGACCGCTTCATAATTTGGCTTTAATCTACACGGTGCAGCAGACGTGCCGTACTCCAATGAAGAAAAAGCGGATATGGATATGAAGCGGCCATCGAAGGCAGGCAGTTAAGCTGTTTCAACGCTGGCATCCAGGTACCCGTCAAAGCTCAATGACAGTTGTGCATGCGTATGAGACGCTGAAACAGAATGGGACATGTGCCATGAAACGACACAAATCTTCAATTTTCTGAGAGGAAGCGGAGACATATATCCTGTCCAAGTTTTCTGCACACCCCCAGGAAAGTGTCCGTAGTGTGGCTGCTGAAGCTGGTGTGTCGAAATCTTCAGTGTGGAGAATACTGAAGAAGAGACAACATCATCTTACCACGTGCAGCTGCACCAAATGCTGGAGCCCCGCGACGTCCAGAGTAGAACAGACTTTTGAAACTGGATCTTAATCAAAACAGAAGAGGACCCAGGTTTTGTTAGCAAGATGCTGTGGACGGATGAAGCTAACTTTTCGCGCAATGCCCAAGTGAACATCCACAACGCTCACTACTGGCAGGACGAAAACCGTCACTGGGTTTTGCAGGCGCATCGTCAATATCAGTGGTCTTTTAATGTGTGGTGTGGAATTTATAGTGACACTATCATTGGGCCTGTATTTCTTTACTAAATGCTTACCCGTGAACGACACGTCAACGATATCCTTAATGGCCCACTTCAGGATTTTCTCTGCGAAGTTCCATCGGGTAAGTTCAAGGATATTTGGTATCAACATGATGGGGCTCCTGCGCACGGCAGCCGCAAAGCTTACAATAGGCTGGATGAAGTTTTCACGCAGCAGTGGATAGGGCCGCGCGGGCCCATTTCCTGGCCAGCAAGGCCACCGGATTTAACCCCCCTGGATTTCTTTCATTAGGGTACGTCAAGGATCAAGTATACCTGACACCAACCACATCATCAGACAACTTAAAAGAAAAAATAAGACAAGTTTGCAACTCCATTCCCGAAACTATGATCAAGAACGCCACGGAAAATGTGCTAAAGAGATGCCAGAGTTGCATTGCAGCAGATGGCGATCTGTTTGAACGCGCATCATAATCATGGGACGATTTCGCAAGTACCGACCATTGAAAGAAAGAAAAAAAAAACCTACTGCTAATGCCCCCTCCCCACCCCGCACCCCCCTACTCCCCCATTCTCCACGTCGTCCCCCCCTCTCATGCATTCCAAGCTCAAAAGGAAATAAAAAGCTATTTCCTTCTTTTCTTTAGCAGTCTTGAACGCTTTATCTCCTCGGCAGCACTCGACCAGCAGCATGCATTTGCGCCGTCATCTGACGGTAGCCGCCGGCCCAGCTGCCTACAACCATCACAATGCCCTGCTGCTTCCCCGTCGCCTGTCGCGATGCAGCCGGCCTTGCTCACCGAGCGCACGCTTGAGAGCAGCACGATACCACTGCTCAAGCGCTCCGTCACGTGGCTTTTTTTTACATTTCGCGGGCTTTCTTTGCAACCCTAATTATGGGGTTTCACGTGCCAAAACCACGATCTGAGTATGAGGCACGCCGTAGTGAGGGACTCCGAAAATTTGGACAACCTGGGGCTCTTTAACGTGCACCTAAATCTAAGTACACGGGTGTTCTCGCATTTCGCCCCCATCGAAATGCGGCCGCCGTGGCCGGGATTCGATCCCGCGACCTCGTGCTCAGCAGCCCAACACCAACCCTGAAAAAAGGACTACGTGAGACATCGCACAGGAAACGACACGATCGGTGGTTTGTGAAGATGCTCTATCAATCTGCGAATCATACTTGGCGTCCTCAGCCAATAATAAAAAAAGTTGGGTAATTAAACTTAATTAATGAGTGAGTTATGAGGAAAAGAAAAATGGTCTGAGTTACTATACGCCAGTGCGAATAGTATGCGTTTGGTTCAATTCGCTTCCGACGTGCCTTTCATGTTTAAAATCTTGGCTCAAGTTACGCGGGACACCCTGTATACTGAATGCTGAAGAGCACGTGGCAGCCTGCATTGATGAAGTCCTCATGAAAGCCGCCAGTGGAACCCCAGACTGAGAGCTCGTTACACATATCACCTTTCTTTCAGTGGCAAAAGTTTCTCCTTCTGGTGCTGACGTCAGCCGCTGTCGCGGCGACATCTTGCATATGCCTTTCCACGAATCTTAATCCTTGAGAGACAGTTTGTAATATTATCTGCACAAAAGCGGTGAATTCTCTGGAGGTTATTTTTTTTTTATCCGCTCTAGCACGGATTGCTGACCCATTACGAAAGTATGATCAGGAGCAACAAATTGGACTGGAAGGGCCAGCTTAGAAATATAATATTGCCGAGTCACATGAGTTCACTGTGAAACCTCAGCTGACTCGGCCGGAACGGTTCACGACGGTCAGGCAAGTTGTTGCTATGGGGCTGCTGAGTCCGAGGTTGAGCGATGTATTTCAGAAGGCGTTGACATTCTGGACCGAAGAAAACTGGGTCTGGAGCTTTTCTTATTTTTTAATGCGATTAGAATTCTGTACCAACTTCAGGCATTTTGAGCCCATCTTTCTATCTATCGATTAGAGATCGCAGGGAGAGGCCTTCGTCCTGCAGTGGACATAAAAATAGGCCGATGATGACGATCTATCTATCTAGCCTCTTAAGCCGACCCCGCGGCCCAACTTGTCTACCAGCTTGGGCCAGCATGTATTCGTGGTCGTGATGCAGTCGTGGTTCTTCCATCGTCGTCATGATCTGACTGTCGTCACACCTTCTATGCCGGCCTAAGTTGTCTAATAGCTTGGGCCACTAGCTACGTGCTCGGGATCGCGATGCCGTCGTTCTCGCTGCATCGTGTTCGTTCCAGCTTTTTCATCCCACTCTCCTCACGCCATCGTCGTCACGGCCATCATCATGACGCCATCGTAACCACACAGTCGTCATACATTCGTTATGACACCGCGTCGTGATGCCGTTGTGGTCACTGCATCGTTCTCACTCCAGCTTCGTCGTCCGACACTTGTCATGCCGCATTCGTCACACCATCGTCGTCATAAAGGCTTTGTTGATACAGTCATCATCACTCCATTTCCGTCATACACTCGTCGTCATGCCGTAGTCCTCATACCGCATTTGTCGTTTTTTTTTTTTTTCGACGTCGTTGCTTCGTCGTTATTCCGTCGTCACTGCGTCGGCGTCATACAGTCATCGTCTATCGTCATGTCTCCATGCTCATAGGCGACCTTGGCAAGCAAATGCCATGGCGTAGTGCGACGATACCGTGGTATGTTGCATACAGCCGAAGCAACGGAAGTCTCACAATTACCACCGCAGATGTGGTGGTGTGTCGGTGTGTCGCTCGAATGCTAATCGCATTACAGTCGACAGTAATCGTGAGATGAGGTGTGCCGTAATTTTTTAAAGACCATATTCTTTCTTGGGCTACCTAAACGCAAAAAACTTTGTGTGTCTGTATGTCTGTCACTCGATTCAACCACCCGGTCAAAACCAAGCATGAAGAGAGGAGTTGCAGAGAGAGAAAGAAAGAGAGACAGACTGAGAGCGAGAGTAATAAATAATAAATACATAAACTTTCTTGGCGAGGTGGGATTAAAACCCGGGTACCCACGGTTCGAAGGCGAACGTCATAACCACTAGGCTATACACCCACGCTTGTAGAGCATGCATTTATGGGAACCATATGATTGCGTTGTACCAACGATTGTAACAGAACTTGCTATGGGCGAGAGAAAGATAAAATGAGAGCGAGAGAAAGAGAAACACAGATAGGGAGAAAGAGAGAGACAGAAAGAAATGAAAAAATGAAACGCTCCAAATGAAAAAAATCAACGCGTTAGAAATTGTGTTCTATATAGCCGCTACAAAAGTTGTTCTACATAGCCGCTACAAAGCCGCGGCTATGTAGCCGGCTTTAAGCCAACAGTAATAAAAGGTCCCAACAAATGGCGCGAGAGCAGGGCGATCGCGGGTAAGTTGAAATGAATTCAGCAGAGCCTCCATTGCAACGATCATGGGAGGAGTGAGAGGGGAGGGGAAGAGCGTGATGGGTAGGAGGGGGAGAACAGAGGGTGTTAAGTATCAGGGGCGGCAGAAGACTATCATCTTTCGACGCCATTTGCAGCGACGCAAGCAGATATGCGGCCAATTTTTCGCTTCAATTTTATCTTATATAGTCCACAGTGTCCTATTTCTTCTTTCCCCCATGTTTCGAGAGGTCGAGGTGCAGAAGCATTTACCACTACGATGATATCCCCATATTTCTCATAAAAGCTTTCCTGCGTTCTATACATGTATTCAAGTAGCCGGCATGGGAGATAGACCCGAGCTAAAGCTTTCTCTTAAGCAATGGATCACGCCGGTTCTATAGGAAACTCATGAAACAAAACCATGACATATACGCAACCACGTGGCTACAGTGGTGCACAAATCAAAAAAATTAAAAAGAAACACTCAAGAAACAAAATATTCAACGGTAGTTTCGCGGGAGCCGTTATCTCTGCCAGACATCTCTCGGGAATGCCGACGAGCTGTCTGCCCAGGTGTCTAGCAAGATCGTTGATTCATCGCCAGTAGAACAAGTAGCTGGCCGTCTTCGAGATAACGCTGATACATAAGCGCGCTCGTAGGTGAAGTGAGAGTCTCAGGGTGTGCTTTTTTTTATTGTGTTTTCTTTAGTTCTACGTCAGTGCATACGTCATAGCGGGAATTTCGAATATGATGATGATGATGATGATGATTTATTGGCATCCCCTTTGAAACGGGGCGGCGACAAATAGTCACCTAGCCTGCTTGATTTAATCAGGTATACTATACATGTTCTTTATCTAGCATTTTTGTATACCTCTCGTTATTATTTTTCTTTTTAAAAATTTACCGTGTACCGCTGCCTATGATTTTATTAGATCAGGTCGTACCCATCTTTTCCCTGCTTTTTTTCCACCAGTACTCTAATCGTCTCTTGCTTATCTCTACGGCTGATCTGTTGATGTTTTCTTCCACTTTAAACCCAAGCGCTTCTGGGAGTTGCACGTTACCTACAGTTCTCGCTGGGTGGATCCCATCGCATTCATTCAGGATATGCTGAGTGGTTTCTGGATCTTTACTGCAGCATACACATGTCTCATCTAGTTCCGAATATTTGTTGCGATATGTTTTCGTCCTTAGGCAACCGGCTCGAGCCTCAAATAGCAAGGCACTGCCCTTTGTGTTATCGTACAAATTTTCCCTTCTAATTTCTTTCTTCACATTCTTGTAAATCTCCATTGTCCTTTTTGTTTCTATTCTTTGCATCCAATTCACGGTCTCTATTTCTCTCACTTTCCTTAATTCCTTCAGGTTGACACGTCACATGGTGGCGAAAAATGGAACGAAATGCCCCCAATTCCTGGTTATGGGCTTCTGCGGCGCTGCCTAACGCTGCCTGAGACATTGGCTTCAGAATAAGTTATCCGTTCCTCATCAAAAGCGCTGAAACTAAATACGTATGAGCTCGTGTATCTCGCGAGCTCCTTGCCGCATTGTTTCTAACAGGAACTGCACTTCAACAAAACTCCTGTTGCGAATTATATTTGAGTTTCGTCGTATGATGGCTGTCTAGCAAGCTTACTGTCATGTGTGTGGGTGCAGATGAAATACCTTCTACAAATTGACAGTAATTTTAAACGCAGCTTTCTTTATCAACTCATAAGGGGGGGAAGTAAGAGCAGCGTTTAAGCCTTATCCAACTTAAGCCCTAATAAATTCTCTGGAACACGCACCGCGCCAAGCAGGGCTATTTCTGCCGCGATGCGACTCGCTATATATGTTCGCTTCACTGGAACTGCGAGCTAATCGACGTTCCATAGACGCCTCCGCTACGTGAGTAGAGGCGAGGTCACAAGATAGGTTCCTCCGCACGTCCACCGATAGCGGCTGCGAGCGCTGCTTCTCAGAAATTTGCTACGCTCAGGGAGGTATACTTGAATGTCATAATAATGTTTGACTGAGCTTGTTGGTTGCACATAGCACAAATGGTTTCCAGCATAACGTACTGACATGGACTGAAAGGGACGACGCCAGCATGTGTTGTCGTCCCTTTCTTTCTGCGTCAGTACGTTCTGCTGGGAACCGTTTGTACTTGAATGCCCGTGTTAATAACTGCATAGGGTGTGCCTCTTAACGCAGATACATGTGGCGATACCCGACACGGTAGCATAGTGGACATGGCGTTGGGCTGCTCAGCTCATAGTCACGGGTTCGATCCCGACCGCTGCGGCCGGATTTGGCTGGGGACGAAATGCAACAACGCTCGTGTACTTGGACTTAGGTGCACATTAAAGAACGCCAGGTGGTCAAAATTAATCCGGAGTCTCGCATTACGGCATGTTTCATAATGAGATCGTGATTTTGGCACTTGAAATCCCAGTTTTTAACATTTGACAATTTTCGCCTGAGCATAGGGACGCTTTGCCAGTTTTACAAGATCGCCTAAGGACTTCTTTTTTTTTTTCAGTTCCACTCATAATATTGCAGTGTTGTTGTCACAAGAAACGAACACTCGCCAAAATCAGAGGAGGAGGAACAAACTTTTATTGAAACTAACAGTTTAGTTGGCTGGGCCTAGGCCTCCCACGTGGGGACGTCGCGGTCTTGCCTCTTCGCCGCCTCGCAGGCTTGCTGGGTAGCCCAGAGTTGGTCGTCGAGGTGGGAGCTGCGCAGGGCGGCGGCCAGTTCTGGCATTTTGCTACGTGCATGTCCAGTTTAGCGTGTGATCAGTAGATTGCATGATTCTAGTAAAAGGCGGGAAGGTAGTCATTTTGCGGTGGCGACGATTTGCGCTGATTTCCAGTCTATGGTGTGGCCCGTGTCATCAGCGTATTCAGCCAATTAATTAGAGGCTATGTGCCCCTTGGTCACGTCATTCTGGTGTTGTCAGAGACGTTGTTTAACATTTCCGGATTCACCTATGTATGATTCCTCATAGTCTCCGCACTCTATCTAGCAAACAACTCCTGGGAAACGTGTCCGCTCCAAATCATCTTTTGCGCGAACAAGATCACCCCTCAATTCGTTTGAAGGCTCATGCTCAATTGAAACGCTATAATCTTTTTAAAGATTCTTGCCAGTGTTTCGCTTGTTCCGGGCGCGTATGGAATGGGCACACGTATAACTTTTTCTTTTTCGGGGCTTTGTCTTTAGACGCCAGGGCTTATCGGCGTACTTGTTTCCGCAGAAGTTGACCGGGGTAACCGTCGCCTGCGCGATCGATCCTTCCTTATTCTTTGCAATTCTCTTTTCCACGAATCTTCCCCTGAGCACAGTCACTGTGTTGTAGTGTTCGAGGTCAAACTGTGGGACGAAAATTACGGCGTCGTCTGAACTTCGATGTGTACCGGCACATTTTCAGATACACTTGTGGAACTTCTATGGCGACTCTAAAGAGAAAGTTTGACCCGTTTCGCGCCAAGAGAGAGAGAGAGAATGAACTTTATCCAAAAGAGCACACGAGCCTATAGGTATCTCCTCCGCTCTGCAGTGGGCGGTCCCTTCAGTCCAGGAGTCCAGCGGCCTTAGCTGCCCTTCTCGCTCGGTTGATTAGGTTGAGCTGGTCCGTCGAGTCGGAGCTGGACAGCGCTGCCTCCCATTGCTGTGTGGTGAAGTGTGTTGTGTGTTTGCGCAAGCCCGAGCCATACCATGTGGTAATGCGTTGCGCATTGATCGCAGTGTGGGCATTTATAGGAATACAGCGCAGGGTGTATGGCGTGGTAGAGACTCAAATGTGGATATCTGTTTGTTGGAAGTTTTCGCCATATGTTCCCGTTTTCAGTTCAGTTCAGTTTATTTCCTTAAAGGCCCCTTTATCAGGGGTGTTACATAAGGGGTGGGGTACATCATGCAGCGAATAATTCAACCTAATAACCAATGGTATCGACATTTCAAAAATGGTAGGTAAGTACACTGTGCAAACAAACACACGCGATAAATGATGAATTTGTATAAGAAAGAATAATTATTTTGGCAAAACAAAATAAACATCGGAAATGGACAACGAAACGCAATACCGATTGAAACATTCGAAAAAATTAGATAAATTGAATACAATCAAAAGCACACGTTAAATGATGATTTTGTACAAAAAGGCTAATTAATTTGGTAAAACAGAAGAAACATCAGCCATGAACATACGGAGACTATTTGTGGATACAACATGGTGGGGAAGGGCATTCCAATCTGTCGCTGTTCGAGAAAAAATGAAGCAGAGAAGGTAGTTGTGTGTGAGCGTGGTTTTAAAACTTGGAGCGGATGACCAGTGCGTTGTGATATTCTTTCGGGCGGGGTGATGTACGGCATACGATTAACTGAACTGTAGAAGAACCTGTGAAAAAGACCAACGCTGGCTATGTTACGGCGGTGTGAGAGCGACTGTAACTCAGATTTCTTTTTTTTAAGGCTGATATGCTTACGTCATATGAGTAGTATGAATGAATGTATCTTACAGTACGATTCTGAATGGACTCAAGTGCGTTAACGAGATGATTTTGGTATTGGTCCCAGATTATTGACGCATATTCGACTTTAGGCCTGATAAGTGATTTGTACGCCAGAAGTCTCACATCCGGAGGAGCATGACGCAAGTGTCGCCTCACAAAGCCGAGTGTTTTGTTCGCCGATGATACTATGCTGTTAATATGTGTGCCCCAGTTAAGATGACTGGAAATTAAGACGCCTAAGTACTTGAATAATTTTACTGTTTCTACGGGGTTGTTGGCTATTGTGTATGAAGTCAAGAAGGGTTTACGCCTACGGGTAAATGACATATGTTCACATTTATTTGGATTAAGAGTCAATTGCCAACGAGCACAAAAAGGCTGCACATGATTAATATTTTGTTGCAATGTATCTTCGTCAGTGACATTGTTAATGGTATGATAAATCACGCAGTCATCAGCGAACATCCTAATTTTGCAAGTTACGTGAAGGGATAAGTCATTGATATATATTAAAAAAAGGAGTGGACCAAGAACAGATCCTTGAGGGACACCTGAAAGTACCGGAAGAAGGACGGAAGGCTGGTCGTTGATAGTAAAGAATTGCGCGCGGTTAGTGAGGAATGTTTCTAGCCATTTTAATACATCGATGTTTAAATTCAAGAAAGAAAGTTTATGTAACAAGCGATGGTGAAAGACTTTATCAAAAGCTTTATCGTAATCGAGAAAGATAGCGTCAGTTTGTTTATTGCAGTCTAGATTCGCATGAAGGTCGTGAATTTAATTATGGGGTTTTACGTGCCAAAACCACGATCTGATTATGAGGCACGCCGTAGTGGAGGACAACAAAAATTTGGACCACCTGGGGTTCTTTAACGTACACCTAAATCTAAGTACACGGGTGTTTTGGCATTTCGCCCCTATTGAAGTGCGGCCGCCGTGGCCGGGATTCGATCCCGCGACCTCGTTCTCAGTGGCTATCTCGTGCTCAGCAGCCCAAAACCATAGCCACTGAGCAACCTCGGCGGGTATGAAGGTCGTGAATGAAAAGAGCTAGTTGGGTTTCGCAAGTAACGCCCTTACGAAATCCATGCTGTGCAGGATGAAAGAAATGGTTGGCGTTTAAATGGTCCATGATGAGTGAGTAAATGGCGTGTTCCATTATATTACATGAGACGCTCGTTAAGGAGATGGGGCGATAATTTAGTGGGTTGTTCCTGTGGCCTGCTTTGTAGATGGGAATGACCTTTCCTACTTTCCAGTCGTGAGGGATGCAGCCTGCTGAAAGTGACGGACCATACAAAAGACACAAAAATGCATCTGAGATATCTTTAGTATTTCTTAACAGTTTCGAGTTAATACCATCGATACCAGCGGAGGATGAGAGTTTGAGGTTATCAATTACATTGGAGATACCATCTGCGCAGAACGTGATGGCCGGCATTACAGAGACTATGTTGCTAGATAATAATGGTAGAGGAGCGCTGGTATATTTAGTAAAGACTGAGGCGATGGCATTGTTGAAAGAATTGGCACAGTCAGTATTAGTCATAATGTCTCCCGAATCGTCAGCAAGAGTTGTGGCGCGAGTTTGAGTGGGGTTTATTACGTCCCAGAATTTCTTGGGATTTTCTCTGAGTATTTTTGGTAAGTCGTTGTTAAAAAAAGGTATGCTTGGCACTGCGAACAGCAGATAAGTACATTTTTTCGGCAGAATAATACTTTTCCCATGTGTTGGCGTTCTTTTTCTTATTTTCGAGTTGCTTAACATGGTTAGTGAACCATGGGTTCTGACGGTTGTCACGGAAGGTAATTTTCGGTATATGTTTGTCGGCTAATTCAACCATTTTACTTTTGAACAGCACCCAATTACTGTGAATGGATCGCTCGTGGAATCGCGATTCAAAGTTTGGTAGAAAGTCAGCCAGTTGTTCATTAATGGCTTCGAAGTTGCCTTTATCGTACAGGCTGATAGTTTTGCTGTAGGTTGCACGTGGCGGTGTGGAAAAGAAAAAGGTAGCGTGAAGAACTTTGTGGTCACTGATAGCAGGTACTAAGAGCATACTTTGGTTATTGCACCATAAAGCAATTTTAGTATAGTCCTGCCCCCTTTGTAGTAATTTAAATGCAGCAAATAAAATATTGTATTTGGACTTGGGCAGCTTCGTTGTTTATGTCGTTAAGCCGGAACGTTTGTCCTTGGCGTTGAGAGCTTCAACTGTTCGCGTCCATACATCCTTTTGTGCATCTGAAACTTACAGATCAACAAGGTTTTCAAGTGTGTAGTGAGTGGCATCACATGTGTGAAGCACAGACGTACTCAGGAGTATTGGTTGATATTTGAGCCCACTGTTAGTTGTTTCTTAAAAAGAACAATTGGGTAGCAGACAGTTTTAGTTTAGCATCCGCAGTGATGCGCAACCGGGCGCTGCGTACGCAAGCATGTTTTTGGTCAGATCGGTTTTGTAGCGCGTCCCTTGAGCGTCAGGTTGGGAACAACTCTCATGAAATTTTTGTCTTGATGCAGCGCTTTCCTGAGCGCCATTTCTAGCAGCGTTATAGAACCTTCACAAAATACGGAGTGATTTTGGTGCAAGCGAAATTCTAGTTTTTTTTTTTTTTTTCTGCTACCGCGTTTCGCCCTGTCTCAGTCATAGTCAACCTCTTTGTTTTTATCTGCGGTAGTGCACAGATAGTGTTCTGAATGTTATCGATCTAGGTACGCTCACTCCTCCCTCCTAGTGCTTATTTTTTTTTTCAATTTTTTGCGAGGAGGCGATGATCGTGACATGTTGTCGGTGCTACGTTGAAAGGAGATCGATGATCTGCGAATAATCAGCAAGGAGCTTTATAGTGGAATTCCCGTGCTAAGCCAAGCAATTCCTGTGGAAGGTGATCCCGCTCTTCGTGCTTTTGCTCTATTCTGACAGGGAATTTTGCGCGCAAATCTCAAAAAGGCCGGCCCCGTGACCTTGTGTAGCCCTTGGTGTTTCGGCGTTTCGCCTGTCTCCGCGTCGACACCCAGTAACACAACGCCAGCCGAAGCGACTACAAAATGCCGAATGTTGGTCATCCTTAACAGCGTGTCTGGGTACACCGCGAGGCAAAA
The DNA here is from genome assembly GCF_013339745.2 of Dermacentor silvarum. NCBI lineage: Eukaryota > Metazoa > Arthropoda > Arachnida > Ixodida > Ixodidae > Dermacentor > Dermacentor silvarum. Next base: position 24,232,727 of record NC_051154.1, read on the forward strand.
GAAAGAAAATTTACTTTCCGAGAGTGGTGCGGTCATCCGAAGCATGAAAAGCAACAAGTCGCAGCGTTTGCCCTCTGCCCGGACCGTCACCGCTTAACACGGTCGCTGCTAGCAGGTTGCTGGCGGCAGTGTGATCCCACTGCGAGGAGTCCTTGAACGTAATACTTTCAGCCAGAATGTAGCAGAACAGAGTACCAACTTGTAGATTTCTCTATTAAGCCACGTCTAGCGCGACAGAAAAATACCCCGGCTTGTGTTCCTGTTTGCAGAAGGCTGTCAAAATGGCACTCGACAACAGCTATGTGGATCCTGGTGAAGTCATGATTTTGCCACCACCAAGTACACACGATAGGGGTGGAAAGACACGGTGAATGCGTTCACACAGGCCCGTCGTCTTCAAGAAGCACGAAAATGACTTCTGTGCCTTGTGGGCTGACGAGCGATGTGCAGGGCGTTTGAGTAGCGTCTGCACGGACAGCATGCAACTACTCGTCCAGTCGTCGCAAGGCGTTGGAGAGTTTGTCTGTGTGATTAAAATCGAGGACAGTATCGCAATAAATGCTAAATGTTCTCTTCGCTGCCGCAAATGTTGCACACAGCACTATCGGTCATTACAATTAGGTAGTGTAACCGTACGTGAAGGGAATCCCTAATCACAGACGACACAGAAGCGATGCCTTACGATGCCCGGTGAAATCCGGGTGGAGATCGGAGTTGCAGCGAAGGGTTAGGTTCGGGCAGTCTGGTGCGCCTTATATTTTGGGTGTTCCATTATGCTAACGAGAGTGTGCGTGACAGGTGGCGAAGCTGTCTTTGCAGCGTCTGTCCTAGAGCGTGGAATGGAAACGCTGTGGTTTTCTTGATCTGGTGGCTCGAGGAGCCTCGTCTGCATAATCATTTCCAATGAACCCGCAATGGGCCGGTAACCACTATAACGAAATTCCCCCCCCCCCTTTTTTTTTCGCGACCAGTCTGATCGTGAGATCAACGTAGGCCTGAGAGTCGATTGCATACACTGCAAGGCCGGCAGGAAAACATAGCCCGTGAGCCAGGGCTCGTGATTTTTGCCGCCGTAGATGTCCTGACCAGTAGCGTCTTGAATTGTAGTGTTATTTCTCTTGTCAGTATAACCACAGCGCCGCCAGAACTGATCATAAATTGTTCCATATAGCGAAAACAGGCATGCACATATACAGGGTCGTCCGATTTTAAGGACTACACCTGATTGGTATCGACGCCCTCAATTCTACCCCAATATTTGTCATGAAATCCATCACACTAATTCTTCAACGTCGATATCCGAATTCGTTTACGTAGAACGAAGATGAAGAAGAGACAATGCATGAAGAAGAGACAATGCTGAAGTTATACTGGCGTGGGGGGATACTAATTAAGTTTTCCCCCTAGGAGTGAGCAAACCTGTTTATGTAATCATTTGTGCCGCTGGGCAAACTTCAATATTTAACAAAAAAGAAAACAAGAAGAAGTATAGTTTTTGGTTGCCTGTCACTTCAAATAAAGGAGTTTCCTTGTCGAGAAGTGTCAGTGAGCGAACTCAAGCTGGAACCTGTGTCAAGACAAGGTAAGGGTCGAATTTCAGGTTGTTGTCTCTTCGCCTCACTCGCACACAGGCGTAAATGGCAGTGAATCAATCAGCTGATTTATACTACATTTCCCTCCAACCTCGAGAGGCATTAATATACACGAAACCATTCTCATCACAATAAATGGTATGGTAAAGGATTTTGAATACTACAAGTACGTGAGAAGAATAGAAGGAAAGACAGAGCGCTCTGTCTTTCCTTTATTCTTCTCACGTACTTGTAGTATTCAAAATCCTTTACCATAATATACCAACAGGCCCAAATTGCTGTGGTTGGGAACTTGATTTCTATGGAGTTTATTTTGTTTCTTATTTAAGGGGGGGGGGGGGGGGGTTTCCGCGGAATGCATGTACGAAGAATTCAGCGCACAAAAGAGTGCTTAGGCGCGCTTTTTGGCCATGCACTCTAAAAAAATGCAGAGAAGAAGAAAAACGGACCTGGGAAACGAAGGCAAAAGTTTAAAATGTTAGCACGCAAGGGTATAGAACTCAGGCAAACGCACATCAATGCGTTCATTCAGAACATAGAGCTCACGACGCTTTAAAAAAAAGGAACAATTGTGCTATGGAGAACTGTTTGCTCCTGAGGAGCGGAAAAAACAAAACAAAAATGCTTGCGCTCGAATGCACTTGTTATGCTAATTAAGTTCGTTGAATAACAAGCTAGTTAAGTGCCTCACTTTGCGCTCTTCTTTTATTGCTTCGTTTGTTTGCTTCAAGCTTCCAGCGTAGTTGGCGGTAGAGATGACTGCTGCTGGAAAGCCGACTTTGCCAGAGAATTCTTTTATATGTCCCGTTGTGGGGCCTTCTCGGCTTTATATTCAAAATACCCCCCCCCCCCCCCTCCTAGCCCTATTCGCTTCCTCCGCCCCCTAGTTAACCAGAGAGAGTGTGGGAACTCACGCAATTTAGCGTGGCACTTGAAACACAACGACGTTGCACTAGAAAATGAACACAGAAATAAAACACTGATCTAAGGAAGTGAACTTCCTTCTGATAAAGAAAAGCAAGCTTGAACCTGAACTCACTTGTTATGCTAATTGAATTTTCTCAAGAACAAGTTCTGCGGATGTCTTATTCTTCTTTCTGGTTCACCACTCGTTTATGCGTTTCCAGCTCTTGTCGAAAGAGGCGGCCGCGCTGCCGTGGTATGAAACCGAGTTTGCGGGTGGATCCACGACGCCCTCGCTGTGCCATCGGAAAACGCCAATGCATAGGAGTTTGGCACGTTTAAAGTCGGTTTCTCAGGAGACCGCTTCGTGCGAAACGCGTAATGTCACGCCCAACGCCACGTGAAAAGGCGGCGTATATGTGTTGGTTAGACTGCCTTTATAGCCATGCCTGTTCTTCTGCTCATTGACGGAACTATCGAATAAATCGAAATAATACATCTTGAAGCAACAGGTCTATACTCCGGTGAAACTCTCATACCTCCGCTGGCAAATGTGCGTGCGCCTGAATCTATCAGTTTGGCAAAGACTCTAAAGACTGTTCGCACAAAACTTCCACTGAAAGGATTTGCCGTATAACAAATTCAAGTCAATCTTGCTTACGGTGCCGTGCGTGCTCTTGCTTATCAATCACCGCTTCAGGCGCACATTCATGAACTTGCGCTAGCAAGGGGCAGGTATATATACTACGGGTATATGGTGGCTACACCCCATACTACGGGCATTGGTGACGCATCTGTGTTTGCTTCGGCGCGGTCAATGCGGCGCCATCTTTTATGCACTCGGCGAATGGCGGCTGCTGCCTCCAACATTCGAGAGCGCACCTCGGTGTTTTAAAGACGATAGTCTTTCTTGGGCTACGTAAACGTGAAAAACGTGTTTAGAAAAAGTTTATTTCAACAAAAGACGATACGAACACTAAGTCACAATGACGGCACAATTCCACTAAGACGATAATAATATATACAAAGTACGGAGCACTGTAAAAACGTTGCCTGTCTGTCTGTCTGTTGACACTCGATTCAACCGCCCGGTCAAAACCAATTTAACCGCCCGGCCACAACCAACCATGATACTAGCACTGGTGGCACGGGGTCATACACGTCAACATTGTATAGCGCAAAGGAAACCTCAAGCCTATTTGAGGCAAAATATATGTATATAACCGTGATCCGCAGCGTTCATTTAATTAAGAATACACATTGGACTGGTTTTTACGTTAGTAAATGCAGCATCAACGCGTTAGAAATGGCGTCGAATAGACTGAAGCCGCGGCCGGCTATAAGCCAACAGTAATAAAAGGTCCCAACAGATGGCGCGAGAGCAGGGCGAACGCGGGAAACTTGAATTCAGCAGAACCTCCATTGCATCCATCATGGGAGGAGTGAGAGGGGAGGGGAAGAGCGTGATGGGTGGGAGGGGTGAGAACAGAGGGTGTTACGCATCAGGGACGGCAGAAGACTATCGTCTTTCGACGTTATCTGCAGCGAAGCAAGCAGACATGCGGCCATTTCTTTAACGCGATAGCGTTAAGTATAAACCGCATTCACGCGATCTTGCGCGCGACAGCGACAAGCGACGCGATGGAGATGGCTGTCGCGGTCGCTCGTCGCCTACAAGTCGCACTGCATGCGAGCGACGACTTTGAGCGACGTCTCCCCGGTGTTGCCGGTATGAGGGCAGCAAATACTCGCCGAAACTGGCGTGACGCTTGCTTTATTAATTTAAGTTGATGTGTTTTAGAGTAAAGAGCAGCATAAATATTTCTAAAGGTCTTGCACTACGTTATTATCCTTGCACGTATCAAAATCTAGTCGTTTGCTCATTCTGTGCGACAATCGGTAGTACTTGACTGATGTATATCCAGTTCCGGCTTCACGCTATTGGCTAGTCGCTTATAGCACTTCCGGGCGACGAGCGACGAATTCTAAATTTCTAGAACCGAGCGATTGAGCGAAAAGACCAAGCGATCTGTTCGCGCGACGGCCCGTTTCGTCGCTCGAAGCCGTCGCTCGTCGCCGTCGCGCACAAAATCGCGTGAATGCGGTTTGGGCTTTAAGGGCCCCGCGTCGCAGAAAATCCGGCGTTGGCGTGGGTGTCGGCGTCCGTAGCGGAGAAAATCATCCCGAACCACCCCGACCGCGCCAGCCCTCCACGTGGCCCAAGGTGTTAGTGAACAAAAATTGAACTTCCCAAAGTGAAATACGTAGAAAAATGGCAAAGTACAACTTAACCACAACCCACAGACATGGTGGCGTGGGACTGTTATTTGAATGTACGAGAAAACATAATTCTGTTACGAAGAAACTTAGACACAAACACCTTTTCCAGCATTTCTTCCATAACAACAGCGGCGCGCTCGGGTAGGCTACTTGCGAAAATCTTATCCAGATGGCGCTCGCATCCTCGGCCGCTCAAATTGGGACTTGGTATGGCAGCATAGCGATACAGCTTCATAATATCGGACTCCATGTCAGCTATTAGAAGTTACATGCAAGGGTCGGTAGGCCCACGAGCCTCCGAAATACTGAGCGAACCGGCTGGCAAGGTTACGCTTATCTGGATGCCGGCCCACTCTGGGAATGGTGGGAACGAAATGGCCCACCGTGCTGCCCGAGAATTAATTAATCGGGCGGTTGAGGCATGTCCGGGACCGCTACCAGGTGGAATGACACCCAGTCACAGCTACAATGAAATAGTCACCGCGTACAGGGAGGACCGGCGGATATATATGCGCCACCGGATTCTTCCCTTAGTAGAATACAAGCTACGGATCTCCGCAGGGCACAAACAGGTACTGTTATGTCCCCCAAAATTCTGTCTTATCTATCCAAAGGCGACTACAATTGAAAATGTAAATATTGCGACACAGATCCAGCTGATCAGCATCATATTCTATGGGGTTGCAGGAATAATCCTCCCCCGAAAAATCTCCTGCGGCAAGCTCCCTCACAGGAGGCGTGGGACTCCGTACTAAAATCACTAACCCTCAAACCCAAGCCGGGCTGGCGGACTGGGTGGCGAAGGTCACGGCCAGCTGGACGCCACTCCAGCCCCCTCTGCCTGATATCGGCTCCCCCCCTCCACCTCCCCTTGTCTTCAATAAAGTTTATTTCCTCCTCCTGGGACTTGGCCTACCTAATGCGTTTTGGACTCGCGCGCGCGTCGGATATAGCAAACAATTCATAAAGTCATAAATAAAGGTCCTAGGGCCTTCACATTTGAATATAAGATGACTTATATTGCCCCTGGAAAAACCTCTCCCGAGCAATGTATTTCTGTTTAAAAGTGAAGCTGACTTTAAGGGGATCGGTGTAAGCTTGGTCCAATTGTAAGCTGGCTTTGCCACGTTCTGTGTTGCACTGAAGCCTACTCAAACAAAAATGCGATGCGAACGGGGGCGGCCCGATAACGCTATCGCGTTCCACTCTTAAAGGCGAAGCTTAAGCGTCCTCCAATTTTTTTGTGCCTTCGTTCTTCGTGCTTTTTGCCCGAGTATATACGTATGACACACGAGAGGGTACAGAAGAGAAAACACGAACGATCGCAAACACTAAGTGAAACTTGCTTCATAAGTAATTAATTAATTAATTATGGGGTTTTACGTGCCAAAACCACGATCTGATTATGAGAAACACCGTAGTGGGGGACTCCGGAATAATTTTGACCACCTGGTGTTCTTTAACGTGAACCTAAATCTAGGTGCACGGGTGTTTTTGCTTCATAAGTAAAATTTTGCGAGATTGGACACCTTGCAGGCACATATGACAAACAAGAGACTTCAGAAAGGAGGCTTCACAAACAGGCGCAAACATTTTTTTCTTTTAAATTTGTTACTTTATGGCACGTATTGCAATTTATGCATTGTAGCCGGTGAGTTCGCAAAGCATATACACTTGGAACAAATTCTAAGTATGACACCAGTTGCGAGATATACATTCCCAAAATAGATATGCATTCCCCCCCCCCAAAAAAAAAAAATATCTGGTATATGAGGCATAAGCTGGCGTCAAAAAGGTAAAGTCGTCTAAAAAAAGTATACAATGTAAGATGATTATAATCCAGAAAAGGCTGAACGACCTGAAGAATTACCCGCCGCGGTAGCTTGCGTTGCAGAGTATGAGGTCGTGGGTTCGATCCCGACCGCAGCGGCCACATTTAGATGATGATGAAATGCAAAAATGCTCGTGTACTTGGATTTAGGTGTACGGTAAATAACGTTAGGTGGTCAAAATTAAACCGGCGTCGACACCGACTACGGCGTGTTTCATTATCAGATCGTGGTTATCGCACGTTAACCCCCAGAATTTTTTTAACCCGGAAAAAAAGAAAGAGGTTTAACTATTGTAAACCTAGTTATCATGAGAGAAAGGCCTGTTTGGCTTAGTTTTGCAAAGACTATGCACACAGTGTTTCATTATTGCACGTTTCTGCGCTTGGTAAGCTTCTTTATAACATGCTAATCTGGCCTCCCTTTGCTCCGGTGTTTCACCAGCCAACTTTGCCTTTGCTTGAGATTACGCAGCATGTGTTCCATCTATATCTACTGGATGGTTGAATTCAGCCTGTCGCTTGCGTTGAAGCGAACACACAGACGACCCCGCTGGCGCGCCAACCATGGCGAGACTGAGCGACCAAGCGCCGAAGAAGCAGCCGTTAAAACCTCGCCTAGTCACGTGGTACCGCAGCGGCGAGGCTCCGAGCGAGCGCAGCTGCGACGCCTCCCTCTCCACAGCGGATCACGTGACGTGACGTAACACCTGCCACACTTGCGCTCCGGCGGCTCGCGCTCCGGCGGCTCAAGGTCATTGCGACGCGATGAATGACCTTGCGAGACATGGCGTAGTAGAGCTTTCGCTCTAAAACAAACACGACCGACAAATTGGAACACACGCTGTGGTTGTAGCAGAATGTTCAGCCAAGGAGGTAGGTGCTCGGCTTGACACCTGAACTCAATCGGAGAACTTGACGAGTGGTCCAAGCGTCGCAACTCATTATTCCGTGGTTTATCCGATTTTCATGAATCATGAAAACAGTGGAAGATTAACGATGCATTCGTAACTTGTCTTGCCCTCAACCTGACGGAGAGAGCGAGCGCGCATATCGATCCTATCGGCTAATAGGACGCAATAATTGTTCATTCTTGAGGTTTCTGTTTTTCTTTTTTTTCTTTTTTTTCAGAGAGAATCCTTACTGGTTGTGCGAAACAGGTGAAAAGAGAAAAGTATTACTGTGAGAGAAGATTTTTCGTCATCTACGCACGTAGTTAGCAAAGAAATAGTTTATTTTGTTGAAAGCCAGCCATGTATGCCCAGGAACACCCCCGTTGTAGCTGCACTATACAGAAAATTGTTTATCAACAATGATAGTTTAATTTGGACAATGAAGGAATGCAAAACTACGCAAATTTCTCATTCGGCAATTGAGAATGAACCGAGCCCAAACTCTTGTCATCGGCAAGCCGTCAGTTTTCCGGTACGTTGCATGTCAGAACCTAGAAAATCTGCCAGGAGCGGTCGGCGTGTGCTCCATATTATGTCGATTCTTTATTCTAACATCCCTAGTGTTTTATATAAAAGCCATTTTTTATCATCCGTTTTTTTTAACTTGTTAGTCTGAAATCATCGCTTTAACAGAAACGGCTGCGTCCCGACATTCACGATCACGAAATTATTTAAGCGCCACATCGATAGCGGCCTTCGGTGCGATCGCGTATAAAGCAAGGCTGCAGCCGTCTTCGTGACAATGCGTAATCATAATCTATGGCAATACGTTTGTAGCCGCAGCAGTGTCAGGAATGTTTGGGCACTGTAAATATTCGTCATGAAAAAATTTCCTTGGATCTTTGTTACCACCCTCGTAAACATTCACTATGTTTCATATAACTAATATTTGAGTTAACGTTGTGGCATCTAGCCACACATCTCGTTAGCTCTTCATTTTTTTAGGCAATATCAGTTTTCCTGATATAATATGCTGTTAAGAACCACCAATTATCCATCCTATATTCTCCTCAGCCGCACATATTTTGTACATGTGCACTCTTCCTTTTTTTTTTTCTTTCACGCAACTTGTAACGCAGTCGGCAAAAATTGGATACTGTAGAAAACACTCCTGGGGCGCTATAACATAAAACCGTCCCAATCTGTTTCTATTCCATTTCCTTCATTAGCCCTCCGCGATTGGTCAAACATTTTGGGGGGGCAATGCCCAGATCACCTGTCTGTCACAAGACGTGACGAAAACCGCGAGAACACCTATATTAAGATGACGTCTACACACTGATTATGCAAGATTAGGCAAAACAAAAGAAAAACAATCCGCCTTTTTCACGGCGCGATGGCGCATGCGCCCTGCCCTGGCGGATTAGTCGCGAAACGTTTGGGAAGGGACGCGTGTGCGGCCGCGAGGCCTGATATTGGGGGAATGTCCTCCCAAAAAACTAAAAAGTGCTTGAACGCGCACAGCAGCAAACTCTCGTGCCGTGTACCGCGTTAAAGCTGCACCGGTATATATAGCTCTACGTCGGTGCGGTGCCGAAAACGCGCGTAGCGTATTAGACTGCACCTCCACTTAAAAACAGAAAGCGACCAGGGCTTCGTCCGGACTGCACCGTGAACCACGTAGTTGCCGCCTTGCACTGATGGCTAGCAAATTTATGGCTAAACCCCTGAGTTACACTCGGGCAACACTTAAACATCACGTTGCTGACGAAGTCTTCTTGCAGCGTCGGCCCTCTCTAGCTGGTGCGGGCAGCGCGTGCATCACTTCACGTACTTGTTTAAGGCGCGGTAACACTGGGTCCTTACGAGACCGACAAGATCCTGACGCCAACGATTGGTCGACTATTCAGCACAGTGTGTCGCTGAGACCATTTTATCATAATAGGCCGACAACGACGCAACCGACGGGTGCGAACCGACGGGTGCGAACGGCACCGACAGAATCAGCGTGCCGACCATGATCGCTCGACCGAACCCCACGCGATCGGCCGTCGAACCGACAACGTGATAGCCGCAGTACCTCCGCTTGTATAAATAATTAATCGCGCTCAAAATGAGTCGAAACATGCCTTCGAAGTTGAAATGCACAAGCTTCAGTCCTCTCAAGCCGAGCACATCAAGTTTGAGCAAATTTCGATCCTGTTTATCGAACGTTGGGTTAGGCCTGGCCCCGTCGAGTTCGTGCACACTTCACTGGTGGACCTGAACTTAAAAATAAGCAGTTACGACGAAGGGAACTGCTCTTATAGTTCAGTTGTGGCCTGACACTCTTCACTTCGCACGGCGCGTGTTCACAATAAGCGGTAAGCGGCGACACAGCCCTGTGCCAACATGTGTACGTAACCGTTCCCGAAGGCTGCCGGTCGCATTCGCTACGGTGATGAGAGGGTCTGTACGTGTTGTTATACTGACACATTTCTTAATTCCGGAAAAGCGCTGTTTACCTCTGCGTCAAACGGGAAAAGGGAGACAGTGCATTCGGCACAGCAGCATAAACAACCGCCTCGCTCAGTTACGAACGGTGTCAGCGATAGCATCCGCGTTTTCGCGAGAGAACTACACGGCCTATAAATGATCGCTTATGCGAGCGCAATTTTCCCTAATAATACTTCATGGCACACGCCATGTAAGTATGATGAAGTTAAAGAAAAGCGAAACTCAGTAATAACAGCCCGTAATATATGTGCCTTTATATAGATCCCAGTTGCTGTTGTTTAAGTGACTCGGCCACTCATATTGACTCGTCTCAGGGTAGAACAACGCGGCTCATATGCGCAGATATGTATATTTTGCTACGTTTTGACATTATTTAATATCAGCGACGCGCCGTTTCGGCAATATCCGAAGCTAACAACGATTTGTGGCGGTAGATGTCGATGTAAGCAAGTGCACCGCTTTGGCAAATCCTACGCGGAAGGCTGCGCTCGAAGAATTCTTGAATATGCGAATTGTCTAATGAATGTGTAAAAGGAATACAAAAAGTGAGGTGCCAAGAGCTGACATCAGCGACAACAAACTCCAAGGCAGCCGCGTCAGCAGACGGAGCTCAGCGTGCCTTTATCGGCCGCACTGTTAACGCAACAGTTCACTCAGGCCTGCTCAACCAGTAGTCGGTGAGTGCTACGCATCTTCCAGGAACGACATGCTGCCCTGGAGAAGCCATTAATCATTAATCGCTATCCGCGAAACGCACAACCGACGCACACTCAACACGGGCGCAGGTACACAATTCAAACCGCGAAAGCCCCGGCACCCTTCCAAAACGTTTCGAGTGGCATGCGGCAGAGGGCCGCACGCGAACATGAAAAATGCGGGGCCCGGATTCTTTCTGATTCTACGCCTTTGTCGCCATTAGCTTTCCGCGACTGGTGAAAATGTTCTCGTTCGCTTGTCTGTGACGCGACGTCACAATACCGCGGAAACTCACCACGTCACAGTTACGTGTGCGCACTAAAGATGCATTAATATGCCTAACAAAAGTGAAGCTTTTAGTATAGCCGGAGACTTGGGGCGCAAGGGGGGGGGGGGGGGGGGTGGAGGGTCGGAAGGAATAGAAGATGGCTGTCCACCATAGGTTGGCGCACTCACTCATGATCATGAGTGCACTCACTCACACTCACTCACACTCATTTCAAAGGCGTGAGTGCGAGTGAGAGTGAGTGCCATTGAATGTGAGTGGAAGTGAGTGCGAGTGCGAGTGAGTGCCAGTGAGTGTGAGTGCGGGTGAGTGCGAGTGAGTGCCAGTGAGTGTGAGTGCACTCACTCACACTCGTACTCATTCCAAACAAGCATTTTGTAGGCCAGCAAATTTTATCTAGGGGCGCAAGACGAAGGTGCCTCCTCAGAAAGAAGTCGCTTTAGTGCTCAGCATGTAGACTGATTTCCACTTGAGGTTATTTTCTTAACATGGATTTCCCATCGGAGAGCGTATGTTAAAGCGACACCTAAACATTTACGCTGAAATGCACAAGTGAGAGGTGTGTCATTAATAATGTAAGTTAACTGAGATATCTGTTTCTTTCTTACTAGCGTTACAGATTTTTGGGCATTAAGAGTCATCTGCCACTCCTGACACCAAGAGAAGGCAGAATTTTGTATATGGTGATTATCACTTTGATTAATTTCGCGGTACGAAATACAATAGTCAGCGAATAGACGGATGTTACCATGTAATCGGGAAGGCAAATATTTTATGTATATTAAAAATAAAACCGGGTCCAAAACACTGCCTTGGCGCACTCTCGATGCAACCGGTGCTAAATTGGAAGCTTCGTTATGAATGTACACGAATTGTGAGCTGTATAGATCAGCACAGTGACTCATGAGTGCACTCACTCACACTCGCATTCATTTCAAAGGGGTGAGTGCGAGTGAGTGCCAGTGAATGTGAGTGGAACTGAATGCGAGTGCGAGTGAGTGTCAGTGAGTGTGAGTGCAGGTGAGTGCGAGTGCGAGCGAGTGCTGTGAGTGTGAGTGCAGGTGAGTGCGAGTGAGTGCTGTGAGTGTAAGTGGAGGTGAGTGTGATGGTGAGTGAGTGCGGTGCCTGGAAAAAATTATGGTGAGTGAGTGTGAGTGAGTATTCTTCCACACTGCAGACATATATGCTGTCCACTGATCACTCCGGTGCTTTGTACTCGAAGCTGCAATAGTGTGCCTCAATACCTGGCATCGAGGCACCCTAGAAGCTCGCGACGAGAATTGGCTTTCTTTGTGTATAAAAAAAATGCGTGGCTTTCGGCATTTCCGGCACGTATATGACACTGCTCTGCCAAATCTTCCCCACCGAACAACCCTTTTTGGCAGCATTTCTAAGGCCCCATCGCACGCCTCCGCAATCGTCGACGAGCTGCTGCAAGCTAAGCAAGGGGAAGCGGCCCAATCGTAAACGCCGGCCCCACTCTCCTCACCCGGTAATCTACTTTCACTGCGCTAGCTCGGCCCCACCGAAACCCTCCCCTCTTCTGCGGGCTCCTCGCCTCTCGTCGACCAATTAGATAAGGGAAAGCTGTCGCGATAGGCTATTCGCTTTGAGACCAAACAAAAGTCCGGGGCGTTTGATTTGACTGTTGAAACAACTTCGCGGGTAGCGCCCTTTTTTTCATCGTAAATTTGATTTCAGGAGATTAAAATAAAGTCAGCATGGCATAACTTTACGTTATAGCGCCCCTAATCTCGAGCTAATTATTCGTCCTGACCTCGTTTTGCAAGTCACATTTTCATTGGGCTTCAGTGACCATTTGACACCAAATTGACACGTACTAGGTGAAGCAACAAAATCAAAAGCGTTACACATCACAACAAAGTCGACTTTAATTCTATGATTTAAATAACTCTGCGTTTTCTTTCAATTTTTTATTTCTGGGTTTCACGATCGCGATATAGAAACTAAGTGGAACATGTTTGCTACACATTTGTAGCAAACATCAATAACCAACTAAATAAGAATACATTTCTTAGCTACCTAGCTGAGAAATATATTTTCGTTTACGCTATTACCCATAACCCATTGGCATCCTGGTATATTGTAAATAATAAACAACTTTCTAATACAAAAAAAGCTTTTGTCAATTCGCTGAGTATTCTTGTAACAATACTTGGTGTGTAGCCTGCCAAATAGAAAAGAGAGAGATAAAGGCTAATGAGAGGAGAGGCCTGCCGGAGGTGCCAGAACGTTGCTGAAGACTATGTAGATGCTATGAAAAGAGCTAAAGACGGCTTCCCAATTATTGACATTACTGCGTGCTTACCATGCACTGCAGACACTAAAAACTTAAAAATAATGACACTCTTACCTTTTTTGATACTGATGGTTCATTAATAACACAAAAACAATATTTCCCAATTCTTAATTTGGCGTCCGCGCGCAATTCATTCCAAATGGATACGCCTTGCAAACTCACAGGCTACAGTTCGTAAATTGCAATGTGTGCCGTAAAGTAATTATTTAATAAGTGAATTAGTGATCTTTTTTTGAGTTAGTTGAAGATGAGTTTCGATTTCTCGTGCTAGTAATGTCCACCTCTCTGAATAATCCAGCTCTAGAACTAGAATTAGGTTATCTGCAACAGGCGAATATTAGAAATTCCGAAAGAAAAACTTTAAAATGGTTACACCGTATATTAAAAGCGGTTCAGGCAAAAACAAACTGAAGATAATGAGGTTGCGGGACGGGAAATGCCACCTCCTTTTGTAATCCGCTGGACGCCAACTGTCGTGACAGACACTTCCTTGAGTCTTTTCAGGCGGAAGTGACTACAGTGATGCCTGAAGCGAAAAAAAAATCCCGTTTAATAACTCGGCTAAGTCATGTCGCAAATCACAGGACATTTCCTAGCAATCTGACATCCGGAGCTTTGCACATGAGGCCTTCTCGGCAAACAAACTCCCGCATTCATGATTTCCATATGCAACCGCACGTGGACGGACAACACCGTCTGGCAAAGTGAGCCTGGATGCGTACACGAGTGCAGTCGCAGAATATGCTGCCGCAACAGAAAAACATACGCCCGGCAGCGCGTCGCTGCCGGACGCGTTAAGCGTAAATAAGACTGCTATGTAGAGGTGATGCATCGCTTCACCGTTCCTGCAATGTTTCGGAGAGTTTTGAACACAAAAACCAAAATCTGGCCAACGGTATAGTGTGTTCACTAGCTGTATCACCGACAAATTGACTCCATTATCGCGCAGTCTTGGCGCACGAAAAGGGGGCAACGTAATAGAAAGCCGGGATCGGTGCAACAGCTAAAAGCATTATTTTTATGTGTTCCTGGTTAAGAACGCTGTAAACAACGCCAGAACGAGGCAGTACAAACGTTGTGGACGCCGTGTGCAAACTGTATGAGTCACTTCGCGAAGGAGAGAGAGACAAAAAATTGTTTAGTTCATTTTTTTCGCCCAAGCTATTCGTTCAGCTTTAAGTTTTTGCGCTGGAGTTGTCCACGACGTCTCTATTTTCCATTTTGTATCAGTGGTATTTGATAGGATGAAACCAGCAGTACTGGTAATCATCGTTGTATTAAGCGCCGTCTTACCTCCGTTGACCCGCGCACTACGAAAATGATGAACAATTAACTGACCAAGCGATAGGTGTTTGCATTCTTCTACAGGAGCAATCACGAAGCGTGGGTGTAAAAGCCCTAACTGTAACCTTTGATCGGAAAATTTTCAGACTTCGGTTCTACTATCGACGAAACGCCATTGGCATAATATGCCTTATCAAAAGGTGACGTGTGATATGCGTACAGTGTCAATGAATGTTATAGTTGGGTGTTTTATCTCGTAATTCTTGCCACCATACGACTTCATGTCAAATTGACCTGGCGCGTCTGGTTTTAATCAGTGACCGAAACTCACGCACCATTTTTATGTGATTTCTCTTAGCGTAATATTATTTCATGTCTAAACAAAGAAAAATAAAGCTTTTTCTCTGCGATAGGATACAACTAAACGCAGTGGAACTTAAATTAGGAGACCAACGACTGTCTACCAATTATTAGAAATAGGAGATTGGGGACAACGTGGCAATATTTTTGTAGGGCAAAATTCTTAGCAGCTGACGGACAGAAGTAATCGTCGGCAAGGCCTTTCCTTCCCAGTGACGTCTTATGCAAAGAAATTACGATAACGATAAATATGATGAAAATGATGATGATGATTGAGCCCTCCAAGCAAGATCCTCAGCCAATCTCCCAGCCACGACCTCTTCCATGCTCCTCCTTTCAGGCGCCAGTCGCGCATAGGCCGAAACGGAAAATGTACGCATACACTGAGCGGGGAGCAAACTTCCGATCTGTCTCAACAGATGCGCGCACTTTCCGCTGCACGCTAGCCGAAGGAGCCACGCGTTAGACAGTTTTATGAGATAGCTTTGTCACCACTTTGTTGCGAAAAATGTTCGCGCGGCCCCAGCGCAGTCACCCGCGCGCTGACGTCCCAACCACCCACGTCAAAGTGTATTGTGTTCCTTGTCTATGTCCTTGTCTATGTCCGCGCGCCATTCGGATCGATGGGTGAAGGACGCGGCAAAGAAGGAGGATCTATGCTTCGTATAAGCTGCGCAGATTTGCGAGCAGTGCGAAGCGCCACCAGAATTTCCTTAGTGGAGGAGCCGTTTCAGGAAGCGAACGGACGTCAGCGCCATGGTGCGTCGATCCGTGTTTCGGTCTGCGAGTCTGTATATCGCGGGCGCATTGATTGTTTCCTGTCGACGGGGTGTTCAGTGGATTCGAACGTCCGCCCGATCAAACGACGCTTCGGAAGCCGTCAGTTCAGTTCGTGTAAAGCACAACGACGATCTCGCGAAGCAAGCTGTGCCGTTCAAGTCACTGTACGTTTGCACAACGTAGGGTTCGTAATATCGATGAACAATTAATCGATTAAAAGTATCCCGCAAAACGATTAATCTTCACCGATGTCCACCTTTCATTTCATTTAATCGACTTAATTGATTAGGCCTGTTCGATGAATCGTTGTCGAGAGTTCGACAGGAGTGGCAAGAGAATTTTGAAATCGAACTAGAATGGCGGCCCACGAGCAGTGTCTGTGCGGCTGGGGCAGAGCGACTGTCTTTCCGAGTCCAGAGTGATGCCAAGCTGAACGCTTCTCCCCTCTCTCTCCCCCCCCCCCCCCCCCCTACACACACACACACACACACGCCCGCCACCACGCCGCGCGGAGCCGGAGGCTTGAAATGCCCTCGCAATTCAATGCACACTATAGCAACCCAGTAGTTGATCGTAGCACCGCTCTCAGTCAACTAAAAATGTTTCACAGCATGCGCGCCGGCTTAGAGCATGTATTTGACATAGTGATGGAATTCTATATACTCGCAAGCTGGTTGTGTGCCGTTCAAAGTAGGTGTCGGTTTCACCCAAACATGCCAGCCAATTGACATTCCTTCGCTCTTTAGAACAGATTGTGGTTGAAAATCCTAAACCACTGACTTTATTTCCCCTGTGTACATTGCAATGTCTTGCATATTCCAGTTGAACTTCACCTTTCACTTTTGCCATTTTTCTTAATTCTTCTTTAACTGTACTCTACTGGGACTCACTAGCGCAATGTAACTTAATAAAGCGAAACTTTATATGTATATAGTCGGATACAACTTAAGTCGGCCGTGAAGCCCCGCCAGCCACTGTTCCTCCGCGAGGCTGCAAATAGTTCGTACTTCAATGTTTCCCTGTTAGCTAAATAAGGCTATAACCACAAAAATAAAATTATAAACGCGTAATTTTGTACGTTTTCACTCAACTATTATAGTAGAAAGTAAAAGTACAACAATTACAGTCGTATCAAGTATGACACCATTTTGAAAACGTCGCATGACGACGATTTTATTTGCTTCTGTGATTGGCTGGCGGAGTAACACAACCCCGCGCGGTCCGTCTGCCTTTTTTTGCCAACTGCTGTTTTTAAAGTTGTATCCTACTATAGGTGGAATCATATATGGCTATGCGAAATCGCCTGTGTACACAAAACGATAATCGTCAGCATTCGCTCGAGCGTCGTCGTCGTCTTCCGCAGCTGGCTCGTTGGCGCCCCTCGGGTTGCGCTCGTGCTCGTGCTCGGCATGCACTCGTGCCACTGCTCCCGCGTTCGTCGTGGTCGTCTGCTTCCACAGCTGGCTGCGTTGCCGCTTATCATTCCAGCGTAGAATTTCACTTCTCTTCTGTCGTCGTAATGGGGAGGCCGCGTTTATGGCGCTACGAGCCATTCATTGTCTTACGTAACGGACAGATTAAATTTTTGAAGCAATTTGATTTCGAAGAATCGCAAGCGGCAATGGCGGGCGAATGCTGCTAACCACGCCACCGAGCGAACTCAAGACATCAAACGCAAGCGACAACGGCGGTCTGGGGACATACCGTCAGTGACGTCGTTCTCTCCGTCGCAGCCGAACGTGTATGTGACCTCATAATTGAGAAATACTTTAATGAACCCTCGGGATTAACCCAAGGATAAACACCGGGGCCGCACGTTTCAGCTTCTCTGGTTAACCATGCATCTTCACGGAGTGGTAGAGCTGACGATTTTTTTCATTCTGGACTAAGTGCCATTTTATAACATATATTGTTTATCTCGTCAAAAACCAATAGTGCCAACCATAGTTAGTCTTTCACAAGGTAAAGATTACCTTTATCAAACGTTTATACACTTGTTTTTCAAACTTGGTACCACCTCTCAAATATTAAAATAGGGCCCTACAAAAAAAAATGATAACTGCGTTTCAGTCTTCTTGAAAGTGCCCGGTAAAAATTTTGATTAATCGATTAATCGATGAAAAACCCTCCATCGAAAGCGATTAATCGATTAAAGGGTAAAACGATGAACGATTAATCGTTAATCGACTAAAATAATTAATCGACCATCCATAGCACAAAGGAGTACCGCTCGTATCGTGCATCGTTGAACTGAAATAATGCTCCAAATGCATCAATGATTATATCTGGCTCTATCCGGTAACTGCTGCTCGCTAACCTATCTCTACTCACGTAACCATGTTGGCGCTTGTCGTAAAACCAGCACGCTGCTGTCTGGGACATGCCTAATGCCGTTCCCTTCCGGGAAGTACAATTACACTAAACTTCGAAACACATAGACACACGCAACTAAAACAGTTATGCAGTGGTTGCATTTGTACACTTCGTCGGGACGCTCTCGTTGGAGTCGGTCCGAATGCGCGCTTCCCAACAAATTCAAGACCAAAAATGTGCCATGCATCTGCAGTTTTTTTATAATTATAAATAGGTCATCATTTCCGAACGCTCCTTTCTTGCATGGCGTGCATATAGCAATGCGTAACTGCCTCTCAAGTCGATTTCTTTCCTCAGAGAGCTTCAGCTAGCAAGGTGAAAGCGTCTTTCGGTTGCTGCAAATGTAAACACGGATCGGTAGCTCATATATACGGTCTATTAAATAAACCAACCGCGGAGGCCTAGTTCAGCTGTTAGAACTGCGAGAAAATTGGCCCTACTTTGTATTCTTCTTACAGCGAATAAACGCGGCCGGGTTTCGCTTATAGAAAATTTGAAGAAAAAAATTTTGGGTTTTGCGTGCCAAAACCTCATTATGAGGCCCGCCGTAGTGGGGTACTCCGGAATAATTTGGACCACCTGGGGTTCTTTAACGTGCACCTAAAGCAAAGTACACGGGTGTTTTCGCATTTCGCCCCAATCAAAATGCGGCCCGCCGTGGCCGGTATTTTATCCCGCAACCACGTGCTCAGCTGCCCAACACCATCCACTAAGCAACCATGGCGGGTACAGAAAAGTTAGGAATTAATTAAATTCTCAGATATTAGGTGCCAAAACCACGATACGATTATGAGACATGCCGCAGTGTGGGGCTCCGAATTAATTTCGACCCCCTGGGGTTTTTTAACGTGCACCCAATGCACGGCACACGGGCGTTTTTGCATTTCGCCCCCATCGAAATGCGGCCACCGCGGCCGGGACTCGATCCCGCGACCTCGTGCTTAGCAGCGCAACGCCAAAGTCACTACGCCACCGAGGCGGGTTTTCACTTACAGAAACAATATATATTGCTACGATGCGCTGCAGTAGCGTACGATGATGACAGGACTGACGAAGACGACGATCGCCGATAGTCGCGCGCACGTGCCTCATCTATAGGCCTGTCTTCTGCTCATTGTATATATAGATATTGTAACTATATTGCCAAGTGTCTTTTCTCCTCGTAAAATTTTGGTGGAGCGTGCGGGTTTTTCAAGTATCAAGACAGACTGCTCCCCGTAGCAATATATATATGACCGAAAAACGACCTTGACAGCATTTTTGAACACATGAGAGTATATGAGCTACGTCGGAATCTCATTACTGCCCGCTTAAAACGCAGCCTTCGTGCCCGGTTGCGCAACCTCCGTGCTGGAGCTGAAAAGGACTCCGACCAGCGCGGTCAATATTGTCCTCGGCCTGATGGTGGGTGTATGAACGAAGCAATCACTTCTGACCTGCAGTCGAACCCCTTAGCAACATACTGATATGCAAAACCATAAGTGAAACTCCAATAGCGATCTCCGTTTCTTCAGCGGACTGTTGGAAAACGCTATATGTAACTTTACTCCAGACGCCAACTATTAGGCATGCTTTGATGTCAGAAATCTCTTCCTCGAATCGCTCATCTTTTTCGTTGCGATGCTCTCCGAAATTGGAAAATTCTGGTAGTGTTGCAGAAAGAAACTGTACTGATAGGCGAGCGCGTATGGGGAGAGAGAAGAAAAGGGCGGTTTCAAATTTGCTGACTAATGAACTTCCGCAGTGTCCATATCTATATGGTCAAAAGGAGCCGTTCGAAACGCCGCAATAGTACACGTCTAGCGTTGATATGCAGCGCAAAATCCCGCTGCGCAAATTTTAAATTGGAGGACGGTATCATCATCATCATCATCAGCAGCAGCAGCAGCAGCAGCAGCAGCAGCAGCAGCCTATATTTATGTCCACTGCAGGACGAAGGCCGCTCCCTGCGATCTCCAATTACCCCTGCCTTGCGCTGGCCTATTCCAGGATGCTATAGTGTTGAGCAAAAGCTTTCAAGACATCCTCAGCAGCTTTCAGACAACGCGCACATTGCGAACCACTAAATACATGGGCCTTACCCTGCAGAGTCGCGAACTTGCAGCGCTATTCTATATGCGTACGGTCACCTCGACGAAGATAGAAAAACTCATCTATGTGATAAATACCCAAGTATGCGAATACCCGTCCTTCAGCCGGGTTCCTCTCTCGCGCTTGATGATGATGATGATGATTTATTGGCATCCCCTTTGAAACGGGGTGGCGACAAATAGTCACCTAGCCTGCTTGATTTAATCAGGTATACTGCACATGTTCTTTATCTCAGCATTTTTGTATACCTTTTTCAAAAATTTAGCTTGTACCGCTGCCTATGATTTTAAGAGATCAGGTCGTATCCATCTTTTCCCTGCTTTTTTTCCACCAGTACTCTAATCGTCTCTTGCTGATCTCTACGGCTGATCTGTTTATGTTTGCTTCCACTTTAAACCCAAGCGCTTCTGGGAGTTGCACGTTACCTACGGTTCTCGCTGGGTGGATCCCGTCGCATTCCATTAGGATGTGCTGAGTGGTCTCTGGATCTTTTCTGCAGCATACACATGTCTCATCTAGTTCCGAATATTTGTTCCGATATGTTTTCGTCCTTAGGCAACCGGCTCGAGCCTCAAATAGCAAGGCACTGCCCTTTGTGTTATCGTACAGATTTTCCCTTCTAATTTCTTTCTTCTCATTCTTGTAAATCTCCATTGTCCTTTTCGTTTCCATTCTTTGCATCCAATTCACGGTCTCTATTTCTCTCACTTTCTTTCTGATGACCCCTGGTTGTCTATTTACAGTTTCGATTATCCTGTACTTGGTTGCCAACTTCCTTGACCTCTTCCTCCATTCTGTGTCCACGCTTTTCATGTAGAGATACTTGTGCACTTTAGCCGCCCATTTATTTTCATCCATGTTCCTGAGCCTTTCTTCAAAACTAATTTTGCTTTGTGCTTCTCTGACTTCAAAAGAGGCCCAACCCATGTCTCCATGCACTGCCTCATTTGTCGTATTACCGTGTGCTCCCAAAGCCAACCGGCCTACTGATCTTTGGTTAACTTCTAAACCCGCCAATATATCCGATTTTAAGCATATAATGGCATTTGCGAATGTTAGCGCTGGCACCATTACTCCTTTCCAGATTCCACGCACCACCTCATACTTATTGTGGCCCCACAGTGCTCTGTGTTTCATTAATGCTGCATTCCGCTTCCCCTTTATTTTCAGATTATCTTGCCTTCAGATTAGCTTGCCTCTGGACGCGCACGCCATCTAGCGACACGGCCGTTCCGTCCGCGCATACCCAGCTGCTCACACTCAGTGACCAAGGTTGGCGTCAATAGGTTCATTTGATGAATGGTTCAAATAGGTTCATTGATGAAACGGAAGCGGCCCACGTTTTTAGAATTTAATACCTTCGGGATCGGAAAACATTTCTAGACTGCACTATCTTCGGGATCGGCCCACATATATTTTTAGGTTCGATAGCCGAAAAAAAGCTGGTATAGCCATGCCAAGAATGCTATTAGCATTAAAAACTTCCACTGGATGAGTCGGTTGGCCGAGGAAGCACACTTCCAGCACGGTTTCAGAAAGGGCTGTACTACAGTACCGTAGCGTTTTGGGCGTGTAGGTATGACACGATGAAGCTTATAGCGCACGAAAAGACGAGGCGCCTGTGTGTATCACGCCTTTCTGTGTCCTCGTCTTTTCGTGCGGTATAAGCTTCATCATGCTATACTACAATTACTCAACTTGTTTCAGTCATACATTCATTTGCTTCGGTTCTCGATAGTAACGACCAAATTGATTTGGTGTTTTTTTTTAATTTGATTGAAGCATTTGATAAGGTCCCTCCCGGTAAATTATTATTAAAGCTCAGAAAAGGTGGCATTCCTGAACTATTTATATCTTGGATTGCAGCGCACCTGAGTAATCGCGAACAATTTGTGGATGTGGGAAGGCAGCACTCAGACTGTGTTCTGGTGACACCTGGAGTTCCACAGGGCCGTGTTTTAGGTCCTTTGTTGTTTTTATTATATTTAAATGATATATTGTGAATGTAGTCAAGCCATGTGTTCAAATAAGGTTGTTCGCAGATTGTTCCGTTTGGTTCCCTCAGATAACTTGTTCTAGCGACCAGGATGACTTCAACACAAGTCGACCATTTTTCATTGGTACAAACAATGAGGAATGATCAATAATGTGGAAAAAAAAGTGTTTTTTTTTTTCGTATATCGGAAAAAAGCAACACTTTCATTCACTTCTAAACTAGACTCTTCAGCGCTCAAGAAAGTGGCTAATTACAAATAGTTAGGCATCACTCTTACTAGCAATCTATACTGGAATCTTCATATTAGCAACGTATGCGCTCCCGCTTTTCTCAAGCTGACTCTTGTTTTTTTTTTTTTTTTTTAGTAAACTCGAAAATACACCTTCCAATGCGAAACTACTAGCCTATTTCACAATTATTCGAACAAAATTAGAGTATATGCCTGCGTGGTCTGGAGCCCTTGCACTCAATTTAATATTTTTAGTCTTGAACGAGTTCAAATACAAGCCATCCGGTTTGCGTATAACAAATTCTTGTTGGACAGTTGTTTTTTCATGCATTTTCATATCCATTATTTATCATTTCTTTAATTCAAATAATAAGCACAAGTAATTTCCCCTATGTTGTCCTTGGTGTTATTGTTTGTTGGCTTCTTATGATATGCTTATTAAAAATCGAGCCCCCTGGTTCCCATTCTTCTCGTTCACTATATATATATATATATATATATATATATATATATATATATATATATACGGTGCTTCTAAAAGGGAGAGAAGGTAAGGCGGGTAGGCGAGGTAACGAGCAAGGGTGTGTTACCGGCGAGGGTGTAGAATCGAAAAGAAAGACAATGCGCTACTGATCGTCGGTGGAGGAATGTGAAGCTGCGCCGTGTGTCAGCCGGTTGACGTGTCATTGTAGGTTACTCTTTTCGTGGATGGCGGCTGGACGACGGGAAGGGGCAAGGGGGTTGCCTTTCGTTATTCTCACAGTGGACCTTGCCAAATGTTGGCGACGGTGCTGAAACGGATGTCTTTTGTCCTCATTACACAGAGTGCCCAACTAACATTATGGAAGCTGTTAAAGAGAGAGAGCGAGAGAACTTATACAATATAGGGTTGTGGGACGAACGGGGTTCCGTCATGAGTTCTCTTCCCGCCAAAAGGATTTTTTTTTTTGTACTAGTTGCCTGGCTAATTACAAAATATTATTTTCTGGTGGGAGGGGAGGGGGTGACTACCGATGGAAAATCTTTTATTTAATCCTAAAACATCCCACTCGGTCGTTTCAATCATGTTGTGTTTTCATCACGCTTTCATTCCTCGCTTTACTTGTAGCACGCGAAATACAAAACGTGCCGCACGACGCGAAACCACAGGGACTTGAAGATGCTCACTGCGCTCTCTACATGACTCGACAACCGCCTTGTCATTGCGCAGGCTGCGATCGTCACGTGCAATACGTTGGCGTATTACGTCACGTTGGCTTCCGCTAGCAGCGGAAGCCAACAACCAACACCAACACCGACAGCTTGCCGCTTGCGACAGCAGCTTACAGGACGGAAAACGCGGTGGCCAATGGTTGAAGGAAAAGAAAACGCTGTCGCCAACAGTCGGCAGACCAAAATCGGTGTCGTGTCGGCCTAATATGAATGAGCCTTTCCAGGTGGTTGCCGAATCAGGCAATGAGCGGAGTTAGTTCCTTCAAATGGCTTTCGGGGCCATGGGTGTAGTGCCGCGCGGACGCTTCGCACCGTTGCAATTTGGGTCTTGGGGTCCCAGGGCTGAGACCGAAGTTGGGATTTTGGAGGAGAATAGAGACAGAGTCCCAGACTTGGAAAAGAGAGCGAAGAGACTTTATGCACGCATTTACATATCATTAACAAGAAACAGTGCAGTGGAGTGACTGAACTTCTACATTGTATGTACCACTTTTTTTTTTCCTCACCGTGTTGCTGTGCAAACGTTGCGTATATGAGAAGGCTATTTTAAACCCTGTAGGTTGTAGGTTAGACGTATTCAAGAGTTAAGGAGTAGCCGGCGCCTTACTTGTGCGTCAACATTTCCTCATATCATATCAATAAAAAAAAAGAAACAGAGAGTTGGCAAATAGCTGACAACTAGCTGACACATTGCTGGCAAATAGCTGTCAGAGGCTCAGAGCCCACCAGACCGGCTGGGTCGACTGGTAGCGTCTCCCTCTTCTAACAATGGGCGGGTCCAGCCTTAAAGGGGCCCTGCAACGCCGTTCTCGGGCCATCATATTTGCTCTAGAATTAATCTCAGCATGTCATAGAACAAAGAGCAAAATTAATATTGAAAATTGACCTACGAAAGCCCAATTTATTGGTCACAAAATAAATTAAATTATGGGGTTTTACGTGCCAAAACCACGATCTTATTATGAGGCACGCCGTAGTGAGGGACTCCGGAATAATTCGGACGGCCTGGGGTTCTTTAACATGCAACTAAATCTAAGTACACGAGTGTATTCGCATTTCGCCTCCATCAAAATGCGTCCGCCGTGGCCGGGATTTGATCCCGCGACCTCGTGCTTAGCAGCCCAACACCATCGCATAACCACTTAGCATCACGGCGGGTAAGTAATTGGTCAGAGAAAATTGAAAATACATGCAAACTGAGAGTTACCGCCCCCTCGAATTTTCACGGTTTTAAACATTTCACTCTCCCATGACGTCATATGATGCCACCCAATTGCAGCAAGGCATTAGAGGAAGCTGGCGCGCCACGGTTTCCGAATTTGCTCAGCCTGTTGATGGCGTTCCAATGGTCTCCGCGATCGGGCGGCGCGCGGTCCAATCAAGGAGGCCACAGTGTCACCTTTAGGGTTACAACAGCTTCCGCGAGGCGGTCATTGTCGTGGCGAAGTGCTCGGCGCGTGATGCGTCGTTCCCGTGGTTGAACCAACTTGCCCGTTGCTCTACGATACTTAAAATGGTTGTAAAACGTGATGCCGTAGCTTTTTTTGCAGTACTCACAATATCGTACGAATCAAACAATAAATTTTTAACCAATCATCATAGCGGCACCCTCTTTCGTCACGTCCTGTCTACGAAATACACAAAATCACCGCATCGAGGCGTCACCCGCGTCATATTCATTGCAGGGCGACATGGGTTCGCGGCCTCGCTTGAAGTCAGAGAAGCGCAGAGCAAAATTGGTTTTGAAGAAAGAATCAGGAACATGGATCAAAATTAATGGATGGCTAATGTGCACAAGTATCTGTACCTGAAAATCGTGCACACAGAATGGACATAGAGATCAAGAAAGTTGACAACCAAGTACAGGGTAATTGAAAGTGTAAATAGACAACCAGGAGTCATCAGACAGAAAGTGACAGAAATAGAGACAGTGAATTGGATGCAAAAAAATGGAAACAAAGAGAACCATTTAGATTTACAAGAATGAGAAGAAAAAAGAAGGGATAATCTGTACGATACCACAAAGGGTTGTGCCTTTCTATTTGAGGCTCGAGCCGGTTGCCTAAGGAACAAAACATACCGCAGCAAGCATTCGGAACTAGATGAGGCATGTGTATGCTGCAGCAGAGATCCGGAGACCACTCGACACATCCTAATGGAATGTGAAGGGATTCACCCAGTGAGAACAGTAGCTAACGTACACCTTCCAGAAGCGCTTGGGTTTAAACTGGACGAAAGCATCAACCGGTCAGCAGTCAAGACAAGCAAGAGACGTTTAGAGTATTGGTGGAAAAAAAGCATCGAAGAGATTGATACGACCTGATACATGCATAGGTAGCGGTACAAGGTAGGCAGAGAAGTTTTTTTGAGGAAGAGAAAAAGAAAGTGATGTATACCAAAATGCTCGAATGAAAAGAATGTATAGCCGACCTGAGTAGCCCAAGCAGGCTAGGTGACTATTTGTCACCACCCTGCTTTTTTTTTTTTTTTTTTTTTTTTTTTTTCATTTTGCGCTGGACGCTGTCAGGGCTGCCTTAGAGTTACTGTATATGCTCCCCTCCCAAGAGGAGTGTGTACGTCCGCTATAGGCTGCCTCACCCCGTTTTGTGTGGATGCAAGGCATTTGCGAAGGCGTCAGTTAGCTTTCCTGAGCAATGATGGGAAGCGCTCGTCGCCGCGATGACGCATTGCAAGTGGTGTGGCACAGCAGCGCGGCAAGAGTAAAGCGCGGGAAAAATAATTACGCGTGATGTAGCGCGCTGAAAACGACTGAATGAGATGCTTTGAGAGGCAATAAACAGCTTTGCCAAGGGAAGTAACCCCCGTAAATAAAAATTAGATACATGATTTATTAATATTCTCTAATTAGCCAGTTATTTAGTAAGCAAAGTTTTCTGGTGACTGAACACCGTAGGTCTAATATTTGTATACGTACCAACTGTATGGCTAACGTTAGTTGGAATGCCCTGTATATACGATTCTTCTTCGCGCCATTGCGGCGAGCGAGTTTCCCACATGGGAATCCTCAACGCAACCAACATCGGCGGGAGCATAAAAAATCCGAGGAAGGGCAGTTACAGGGCCTAATGGCAGTCGATGAGAGTTCTTGAAAAGAAGAGTACAAAATCCATCCAAAGTAGATAGAATCCAACGCAAGTCATCCGTTCGCTATGCATGAGAGAACGAAACTTCGTTGTAACCCAAGCCATTGGCTCCTTTGTGCGGCTGACAGTCCGACGCTCTAGCCACTTAGCTATGAGATTCGGCATTGTGCTGGCTGCGCGCAACTCAGACTTCGAGAGCTCCATCTTCACTGCGTGCATCACTGAAACTATTGCAAAGATAGCAACAGTTCACATACGTTTTTCTTTTTTTTTTTTTTTTAGCGGCGTTAAAGCAGACGCCATACAGAGAACACAACACACAAAAGCACCGCGTGTCGTGGCGCCGTGTCGACACACACACAAGGGTCGCGTTCTTCGTGTGGCTGTCTGTTCTCGCACCGTTAAAAAACGAATGTACAAACTTTTTAGTAAAGCGCACCAACTTGCCCAGCAACAAGTTTATTTGAATCGCACACATATGCCCGCTTCGTGAGTCGGCAAACCAGACTTGCGCGTAACGAATTACATATGGTTAATTACTTCTAATCAATTACTACTTTTGGTAATTTTGTAATTGAACGATTACTTTGTTTATTTAGTAACACGCGCTGTAATTGAATTACTTTTTTCAGTAATTAATTGCATGTAAACAGTTACATACATTTTTGACGAAACAAGCTGTAACAGGCGACGCAGCATTTAGCACCTAAATTTAGAGGACACTACAGTGCTCAAAGGGATTAAAACACGCACGTTGGCCGCCTCCTTCCCACAGTCAGCGTGCTGCAGCTACGCCTCGATCACTTAAACATGCAACGCTTGCAGATTTGGACACCTCTCTTGGAAGTCCCACCTCCCAGCTCTACTTTTGTAATAAATCTATCTATCTATCTTGGAAGCACTTTAAGGCGACCTTCATAGACGCTGAGAGCTGCTGCTTAATTCTTCTTCGTTTAGTGCGCGCATTCTATCACTTCTTTGATAAGGACACAAGTTGTTGGCCATTAAACGAATTTTCATATATGTTTGATATGCTATACGTGAGTCATAAACAAATACTTTTTGCGATTGCAACACACGAATAGTATTGTCAGGGCTGAATAATATGCAGCTTTATATTAAACTACATTACACATTTGGTCACCTTTTCAAGGAACGTGAACGTTTGCTGGCATCCGTTACGATTGGTCGTTTAAGTCTACATTGCTAACGGGTCAAGGGCGCCAGATAGAGTTTCGCCAGATATTGACCCACAAATTGAAACGGCGCTTCTATGGCTCGATAGCGATGGCCACTTCGAAGCTGATGCCAGGAATCGCCTGTGGATGATTTTTTTCAGTTGCTCACTGGCCTTATCGGGAGTGCTTTCCCCTAACCCCAGCAACAATAAAGCGCTGCTGCGCTTCACAAAGGACCCCGAACCGAGCACCGCGCCATTGAGTAACCATGCACAATCTTGTAAGCAAAGTGCTCGTACGGTACAACACAGCCCTTCTATTCAGCGCGCACATCGAGCGAGTTTTTCGTGTCTCTACCAGATGTCTTCACAAGAAAACAGGGAAGATTACGAAGAAAAGTGTGAAAAGCAATTCTTAGTGAAGGTAAACAACGTGTGAATGGCGGAAGAGAGGACGCATTGAAAGAGCCAGGGCAGCTCCTTTTATTTACTACATTTGTGCTACGTTTATAAAAAATAGGGAGAAAAGCAACGTTAATGCAATCGATGACTTATTCGTAATTGCTCACTTGCTTTCGTGGGGCAGTAATTGGTAACTGTAATGAATTGCATTTTTCCAACAAAACACGGGGAATGC
Source organism: Dermacentor silvarum (assembly GCF_013339745.2). Taxonomy (NCBI): domain Eukaryota; kingdom Metazoa; phylum Arthropoda; class Arachnida; order Ixodida; family Ixodidae; genus Dermacentor; species Dermacentor silvarum. The sequence continues at coordinate 24,261,264 of NC_051154.1, forward strand.
GGGAGATTGAAATTCAAGACGATGAGCAACACGAGAACAAGGTAAGAGCAGGAGCCAACGTTTCGACAAGTGGACTTGTCTCATCATTTTTCAAACAAGTCCTTTTAATTGTAATCGGTTACTTTTTTTCTGTAACGTGTACAAGTCCGTGGCAAACGAGTGTTGAAGAGCCCTGCGTACCTAATGCCTGAAAGCCTTTGTAGGGTGTAAATAAATGAAATTAAATAAAGCGATGAGAGCAAAAGAAAACCAAAATAGAACCTTTGACTGACTTCATGCTACACAAAATGTTTGCAGGTCGTCTGTGGCAGGCGAAAAAAACTTCTGCACTTCAGGCAGATTACTTAAAAGGCAAACAAACATAAACAACAACTAATCGTGTGTAAAGAGCAAATTATGAGGGTTTTGCAACATAACTTCAAAATTATTATTCATGATTTGTGACACATTCCGCATAGCTATTGTATATGTACATTCAATAGGAAAGCCCTTTTGAGTTGTTCGGCGCCAAAATGTGCGCTGAAATCTATTGCTGTTCCGTGTGTTATTGTGTAAACATTCATAACGACGCAATGCGGGACAAATGTCGCGACTCCAGCAGATTTGCTGCCTTAAGTAGACTGTCAAGGTTCACTGATCAGTCGCCTACTTTTTGGACCCCGTTCCACTCGGCGCCTATGTTTCGTATACACTGCCTTGGTCGTAAGCAGCAAGGGCGAACACACACAGGGCTAGGTATCGCATACATTAAAATAAGCACCCAAGAAAGGGGACGAAGGCGCTGTCGTCGAAGTTGCTCGATTGCTATAGCACCGCAAGCGTCATGCGGATGTTGTGGCTTCGGCTTCCACCGACAGCAAAAATTATATTTTCCTAGGTTAATTTCTCTTTATTGCGTGCATCTACATTATCGATCACTTCCCGCTTTGTCATCTCTTTGTCTAACTTGGCCTTCCTCTTCTCGCATTGTTAGACGTTCACCATGATCAAAAACCAGGCATCCCACCAATAAGCCATAACGAAGTTCGTTTCCAACACAGCGGGCATCCCTGTGTGTTTCCTCTACTAAACGTGCCGTGTCCTTCCACTGATCGCAACTGCGGCATGCAGGGGTTGGATACTCAGCTTTTGCATTCAACACAAAGTTCTTCCGCCTGAGGTGCTGGCGTTATTTAGATGCCTGCGTACTTTTCACCATCCATGGCATACAAACTCATGCGCTCTGAATGGCGAAGGCGAGTGGGGTTCTACAGAGAAGACATAATGCCTCGTGTGAGATCTTTAAATGAGGCCCTCGATCCCCGGTGCACGCGGCAGCAATTTTCACGCTTTTTCAATCGAACTACGGAGTTCGCCTGGTAGCTGACGCTTTGTATTCTTCGTTAGAGCCCCGAGATTAAAATATACAAATCTAATGCGTGTGTTGGAATCTATGTGATGCGAAGCTTTAGCGAAGCGGTTTATCAAATGCTATACAACAAAGGACGATGTCTGCAATTGCGTTTATTTCATCATAAGCAACGTGTAATCACATCCAATGTTTATGTTTCTGCGCCAAAAAGAGGTCACAACTTTAGTGTCATGATCTTTTTTATATATATTTATGCCCCACACTGTTCACAAGCAATGCCGAAATTCAAGCACCAAATCAGGCGTATGGCGCAATGCGACACGCCTACACCGACATATGCCACGAGGATGAAGGCAATGTATGATGCTTGTCGATGAAATAATGGTGATGGCAGATGTATGCACATAAAAGTGTGACACATATATAAATGCATTTAAGGATTATGTACTTCTTGTGTCACAGTGTCACATACCTGTTTTGGAGGATTGACCATAAAATGGACGCATTCCCAGAGGCACATACATGGCGACGCATACCCAGTGATCAAATCAAACAAAATCAATCAAGCGAGTAAGTCAAAGAAGCCGTTTAATATCATGCGCTATTCCATTAAGAAGTCTGTGTTTTAGAGATACTTATTAGCTGACATTACGTGTACAGGTTTTATATCGTAATTTATTGTTTGACTACGCAGAACAGAGGTGCGCTCACTGACGCTATATTTTGTCGGCCAGCGTATACAATATAAGCCCACTTGCTGGACACTGTTGCGTCCCGAATCGGCAGGGCGCATTCTTTGGTTGTTTCCATCGAGGCAGCCCCTTTCATCGGCGTCGCTCAGACCGCGACAATGCCCGACACCGATGGTGACGGGCAAAAAGCACCCGAAATCGGCAGTGCGCATCCTTTGAGGTGTTTCCCCCGATGCCACCTCCTGCATCAGCGGCCACGACAAACTGACGGTCACGGAGATGCCACTGATTGATGCGAGGGGCCAATTTCGTGGAATTACTACCGTGGGAACGGCGACGATCTCGGATTCCCAGATGGCCACGCAGTTGCGGCAAATGCAAGGGCGAGGGTGCAACATTAGAGGCGGAGTTTTGTGAACAATACAACCCCTCTGATTGGCCACAGCAAGGTCATCAGATTCCCTAGTCGGGTCAACTAGGGCAGACGACTGTTTTATAAGTGGACACCTTGGGTGCAGTGGTGTGTCCTGACTTGTTCTGATATGTGCTCGGACATGTAGTGAGCTGAGACATTCAAAGTGCTCCCGCGTGGAGTGGGCTTCCATATTTAGAACCACGGTAAATATGTAGAATAAATCCTTTTTCTCTTGCTCTTACTCCTGGACGCACCCATCCCTGTTGCTGGAGGACCATCGGTCCTAACGCTACCCCGAGTCTCAACAACACCCATCCGGAACGACGGATGATGATGATGATGATGATGATGATGATGATGATGATGATGATGATGATGTTGTTGTTGTTGGTGGTGGTGGTGGTGGTGGTAATCAATTGCCTCGGACACAACAATTCCTAAGATACCTACCGCCTTTTCAACAACCAATTCTGAGACTCCTTGAGCCGTGGAGAGATATCTTGGTAAGAATGCCAAAGCCCCTGACGCGCAAATGTCAGAAACAAGAACACGAGGATGAGCGCAGAGTGACAGTCTCATGCACGGATCGCACTGACAATGCACTATTCGCTGATGCGACATGGGACCCTACCAGAAGTCGAGCTAAGCAAGTAGTGGTGACGAAGCGCGGCAACGGGAAAATCATGCATCAGTATGGCACGGCCACACGCCCAGCTCCAGTCATCTCGAACTGTGTGCCGTCCTTTCCACTATCTACGAGATTCGCGAAGAGGACTTCGAGGGTCGTATGTGTCACACACACACACACACACACACACACACACACACACACACACACACACACACACACACACACACACACACACACACACACACACACACACACGCACGCACGTACCTACACACACGTTCACGCACCCGCACGTACGCACGCACGCACACACACACACACACACACACCTGCACGAACGCACGCAAGCACAGACACGCACACACACGCACTCGCACATGCAAACACACCCACGCAAACACACACACGCGCACGCATGCGCACACGCACACGCACACACACACACGCACGCACACACACGCGCTCGCACGCACACACGCACGCACGCACACACACGCGCTCGCACGCACACACGCAAACACGCACGCACGCACACGCACGCATGCGCACATGCACACACGCGCGCACGCACACACATGCACACACACAAACACAGACGCACACACGTGCGCGCATGCACACACGCAGACGCGCACACACCAGCACACGCCCACGAACGCACACACGCACTCGTATACGCACGCACACCCACGCGCGCACTCACCCGCACACGCACGCACGCACCTACACATGTACTCGCACTCGCACACACTCGTATACGCACACACACACGCGCGCACACACGCTCATGCACGCATACACACACACGCACGCGCACACAGACACGTGCGCACTCACACACGCACGTATGCACACACTCGTATACGACTACACGCACACTCGCACGCGAACGCACAAATACACACACACACGGACATGCGCTGTCACACACGCACGCACGCACGAACACACACACACGCACTCGCACGCGCACCCGCACGCGAACCCGCACACACACACGCGCGCATTCCCATGCACACACACATGCGTGCACACACGCGCACGCACACAGACACGTGCGCACTCGCACACGCACGTACGCTCGCACTCGTATACGCACACACGCACACTCGCACACGCACGCACGAACACACACGCACACACACATGCGCGCACACACGCGCACGCACACACACACGTGTGCACTCGCCCACGCATACACGCACACTCGCACACGCATGCACAAACACGCACACATACGCGCGCGCACGTCCTGTCGCACACGCACGAACACACACACACGCACACGCACGCACACACTCGTAAACACACGCGCACACACGCGCGCACCCACACGCACGCACAAGCACGCACACACGCACTCGCAGACGCGCACTCGCACATACTTGTATACGCACACAAACACGCGCGCAAACGCACTCACGCACGCACACACACACGCACACGTACTCGTAGACGCGCACTCGCACACACTCGCACGCACACAGACACGCACTAGCACACGCACGCACACATTTGTATACGCACACACACACGCACACTCGCACACGCACGCGCACACACGTGCACGCATGCACACACGCACGCACAAATACGCATACATGCACGCACACGCACTCTCGCACACACACGCACGCGCACATGTACGCGCGGACACAGACACGCGCACGCACGCACACATGCACGCACTCACGCGCGCTCGCACGCACACACTCGTAAACACACGCGCACACACTCACACACGCACACGCGCACGCACAAACCCGCACACACGCACTCGCAGACGCGCACTCGCACACACTCGTATACGTATACAAACACGCGCAAACGCGCTCACGCACGCACACACACACACACACACACACACACACACGCATGCACGCACTCACACGCACGCACACAGACACGCACTAGCACACGCACGCACTCACGCGAACTCGCACGCACACACGCGCACGCACGCACATGCACGCACACACTCGTAAACACACGCGCACACAAACGCGCGCACACGCGCGCACTCGCACACACTCACACACACGCACACACGCACAAACACGCACACACGCACTCGCAGACGCGCACTCGCACACACTCGTATACGCACACAAACACGCGCGCGAACGCGTTCACGCACGCACACACACACACACACGCATGCGCGCACTCGCACGCACGCACACAGACACGCACTAGCACACGCATGCACGCACGCACACATTTGTTACGCACACGCACACGCACACTCGCACACGCACGCAGGCACGCGCACACACGTGCACGCACGCACACACGCACGCACAAAGACGCATACACGCACGCACACGCGCTCTCGCACGCGCACGCTCGCACTCGCACACACTCGTATAGGCACGCGCACTCGCACACGCGCACGCGCACTCGTATACGCACGGACGCACACGCACGCATGCGCACATGCGCACACACGCACTCGCATGCACGCGCACACTCGCACGCACAAACACGCACACCCGCACGCACACACCCACGCACTCCCAGCCCACACACGCGCACTCGCACATGCAGGCACTCACACACAGACGCACACTCGCATACACACGCGCACGCACACGCACGCATGCGCACGCACACACACACGCACGGCCAACAGGGTACGTCCTTCGTTAACCTCATTTCCATCTTCGTTTCTCTCTCCCTCTCTCTACTCTGGACTGGCTCGAAGGCTTATATGTATATGTATATATACACACATAAATCTTTGCTTATAGAAAAGGAGTGGTTCGAAGGCTTGTACAGCTGAGTGGAGAGAGAGAGAGAAACGAAGATGGAAATAAGGTTATATCAGAGTGCAGTGGTTTTTGCAGTTTTTAATACTGTGACAGAAAACTGGAAAGCACCGCCAAGGTGAGCTTAAATGAAAAAAGTCCAATAATCGGAAAATACTGCCATGTCGCACATGCTGCCCGCAGGTAAGTGTTTGTAGTCTTGGTAGAACAGTGTTTTTTGTTTCATTGCTGCTCGATCCTCTCCTCTTAGAAAACGCTAACTCTATCGGGCGTAGCTGCTTTTTATCGCTTGAGAGCAAATTTTATCATATAAACATTCTATGAATATACGCGTACTGTTGAAGCACGGTGTCTCGAGCGATGGCCCGATCGCTTTGTTTGGAGTTTAGCCACCTTGTTTTCTGTTTTGGCTATACATAGAATGTGCGATATGTCGCCGGATAGAATATATACGCAGAGTACTCAAGGCTGCGGACTGCGGCACACCATGGTTTCAACGAGTGTTATAGAATAGAGAGGCGAAGCTGAATAATATTGACAGCGGACACTGCTTTCGCCGTAGATTTAGATTTGTGCGCTTTGTAAGGCTTACATAACGAGCACATGGTTAGAAATGTCCGAGGTGAACGTCGGCATACGCTACCAGACGCACCAGACGCCTTGCCTTCAATTTGAGTGTGAAGGACATGCTAATGCCGGTGCATGAAATATGAGAGCCTAATGGAGCTGACCGCTGTTTATTGGCCAGACGACGAAAGGCCGAAACGCGGTCGGGAGCGCACGTCAGGTCGTATTGAAGTGAGCTTAGCACTTTCAAGTGTAACACCAACTTTCGTAATGGACATGTCGAAAAATCTGTTGGAACTGTAAAAAGAAAAAAAAAGAAAAAAACGGCTTACGCATAGAGGATCGTTTTAATGAGTATAACGACTTTTAAAATTAGGAGATCAGATAATATTTTTTGTCCGTATGAATATCACCCTTTCTTGGAAATAAAGTAATCAACCATCGCTAAAACAGCTGCAAAACTATATACTTCTATATCTGCCCCAAGTTTTGGCCTTTTTCTACATGTACAGTGAAAAATAAGGAAAAAGGGGAGAAAGCTCCTTGACAGCGCAAGCTATAAAAAGCACACGTTCAGTCATTTCGTGCGTTCATGCAAAGACCTGACGACGTAATCACGTCAGTGGTATAGACAGAAGGCTTTTTTTTTTTTTTTTTGGGGGGGGGGGGGGGGAGGGGCACTGACTTACGGTACGCGTTAATAGCAAGGTTAGGAGGAACGAATACCGGAATGTTCTTCTGTGACTTTTGACATTAGCAAGAATACTGTAAAATAAAGCTAAGTCTATTCAAACTTGGAGTAAGTTTATGCAATTGAAGTCGTCCCAACGAATACTCAAAAACTTGAAGAGCCAGTTGGCGTGACCGCTTGCTTGCCCTAACCACGGGCACACATTAGACGACAAAAATCAATTCAAGACTTCGCGGCACTCTCATCGAGAACAGAGATAGCAGCAGCATACGGCTATGCAGATAACCTGATAACGCTGCTAGGAGAATGTCTGATAAGCATAGAGAATTAGTTGGACAAAGCAGGCGTAAATTGAGAACACACCACCAGTGAGTAAATGTAAAACCATAAACGAACGTTCTCTCCGCGGGAAAACCAAGCACAACATAGAGGTGGGCGAATATCAATATTTTCGAATACGAATCGAATACGAATAGTAAGTATCGAATATTGAATCGACTATCGCATATTTAGGCGCGGACGCATATATTTATTTCGGCATAATTATGTAGCTCTCTTGTTATGACTAAAAAAAAAAGAGCAACAGGCTATCAGGAACAAATGATAAGTTTTCAACACAAGATCAGTCATTGCCATTAAACAAGCTGAACGAATAGCCTCTCAACAGCTTTAGATCCAGATTTCAAACAAGCTTTTCAAGAAGTAAGGCTGTTGTATGACTATAGCCTTCCAAAAACGGTAAATAAATGGTCGCAGCAAAAAAGTAGAAGTTATGAAAAAAAGAGCAAGAAGAACGAATGCTGAAGGACTTTTGTGCCGTGGCACATGTAGAATGACCTGTTGCAGGAGCGAAAGTCACAGGTTGTTGCGTAAAAGATAAAACTGCTACCATGACTAGACTGCAATAAACACTAAATGACACACTACAAGCAAAATCAGAGGCTGTCATGTCGGCTTCCGCCGTGAAACGGGAAATAAAGCTTGTATTAGCCATTTTGTTTCTGCATTGCTCCTAAAACTTTCGTTGGTCACTCCTGATAAGTTGCGGTACTTTGTTTAGCAGACGGAGAACAGTAGGCAGAGTTTAACCTTCGGTTGTTGCGAAATGTTTGGTTAGTTTCCAATATTCGTACGTACCGAAAAGTTCATTTTCTAATAGGTGTACGAATAGTAGCTAAGTTGGCATTCAGCATTAGTCATGTTGTGTGTCTTTGTCCCATCACGCTGCTTCATTTTGCTTTCACGAATAGTTAGTGCGTAGTATTCGATTCGCATTCCAAACTGGAAATATTCGCCCACCCCTAAAGCCAATTCCTCCGCTTCTAGAGCCTTAGTCAAATTGGCGTAGCCGATCAGTGTATGCGATAAAGCAAACACGTTAAGTTTGACACTGTGCAGGCACTGAGCCTGAAGGGGAAAAAAAAACATCCGAGGGCACCTAAGTACTTTTTATGAGTTGTGAATGTGAAAGCATTATAGTCCAATTGAACGCCGCTGAGCGGTCCTTGAATTATGAACTCCTTGCGGGCAAGCAAGCGCGTTAAAACGCTTGGCCAGCGCCTCCTCAACGCCTCCTCGATAGCCCAAGGCGGGTGCACTTCGATCCGTGACGTCATGCGACCTTGCCCGACTGCCATAGAATCTAATGGGGCGCTCCCGAGTAAGCCATGGTTATTTTGAGGTTACCGCTGTCCTCACGGCGGGCTTGGCAATGGAAATTTCGGTCTAAGTATCATGACGTCATAAAGCAGCGTGCACAGGCCTGCTATTAGTAGGCTCTGGCTTAGCACATTGGATAAGACACTCGGCTTCTGAGCGTGGGGTCGTAGGGTTCGAAACTCACTACCGCCAAAGTTTTCCTTTTCGAATTTCTTCTGTCTTTATATACATCAATTTCATGATAGCGATTACCGAGGCGCAGTTAGAACGCTGGCGAGAGCTTGCGCGGACATGGAACACGAGGATAACATAGGCTTTGGCCGAGAGCGAGGGCGGCATGGCGTCGCGGCTATGCCCTCTCCCCTCACGCAACATCTGGCGCGCTATTGTGCAACAGGTGCTCCCGTTCGCCCACTCTGCTCCGTCGAGGCGCGCTCGTGATGTGGCGTCGCAGCCAATGGGAATTTAGGTGCCGTTTTTCACCCAACGGCCCATTTGATGATTTCGCATCAAATGTTGTGACTGTCTCTGCGAATGACTGACTCTATTATTTTTCTTTTGTCTCCTTATCTATTCTTCCCCTTTCCCCTCCCCGTGTGTAGGGTAGCCAACCGGGCACGTCCTTGATTAACCTCCCTAACTTTCCCTCTTCGTTTCTCTCTCTCTCTCTCGCATCAATAACAGCTACCGTGAGGCCTGTTGTAGCACAGCATACTCGACGTTGATTCTAATTTTAGTTTACTGCCTCTGGAATTCAGCGCTCTGGGGGCGCTAAATAGTGCCGCTATCACACGCTTGCTTTTGTATTTCGCGGGCTTTCTTTAAAGGCAAGCACAAGAAGCTCCATCAATTCTAATTAGGTGCACGCACTTCAATCGACCATTTTCAAATGTGATCTACAACTTTTGTATTGACAATTTCTTAGGGAAGCCAATATTTAAAAAAATGAGGTAATGAGTTTTACTAATTAATTGACTTTGCAAATCGGAAAAAAAAAATACCGCAGACTAGGCCGCCAGATTCCCAACACCACATAGTTGGTTCCAGCCCCTTGGCACACTCCGTCTTTTTTTTTTTTTTTTTTTTACATTGGTTATCTTCAGCTGGGACACCCTGCATATTTGTGGCGTGCTCTGATTTGTCATCTCAAAGTGCACTGAGCAGCTTTAGTGCCTAATTGTGCTGGGCGTGTGCTGCTGTGGAAGACAGTAACATTAATGCTGTGCTGCGAACTTGTGATTATTGTCTGATAGGCTGTGTTTCTTTATGCCCGCAATAGCCTCACTTTTCATACTCGTCTTGACACTCTATTGGGTGGTAGCGAATCGAAGTGTAGTTTCCGTCGCTGACAACCGTGAAGTTTGTCAATGATCTGTTTTTAGCACTTCTAAGCTTTTTTTTTTCTAGTTCTAGTTTTCTCTCCGTCATAGGGCTGCGGATTATTAGCTAGTGAGGCTATAATTATCCATGCGAGATCAAACAACGAAAAAACACTTATGAGTGTCTAATTATCAAAACTTGTTGCTGTTGGACGATTCGCTGTTGTCTTCCGTATGTTAGCCTCAGCCTTCTATTATACAGCTTATAGTTTTAATTCAGCACTAAGTCGAAGCGACGAAGTGTCTCAAGTGTGGTTTTTCTCATTCTGTGGCCTACGGTGTGAGCGAACGTAACGTATGCGTGCTACGGACGGCAATCCTGTCTACGATATGAAGTGGGGCGTCAGTACGATGACTTATAAAAAAAGAAGAAATGACGAATAAAATCACGTGCCACCACTGTTACGAGAATCATGTGTACTGCTCGAACAATTGTTACGCTACGGAATAAAATAAACCTCACGAACGGACCGAATAATTGTCGCACGAGTACACACACACACACACACACACACACACATGCACACTCACACATTACTATATATAACCACACAGACGCGTGTCACTGGAGACACTTCGTTTTAGGTAAAAAGAGCGCGCATCATAATGCTCATAAAGAAGCCATGCGTTTTGTTTTGAGTGCGCAAGTTCAATAGACTCTCTGATAGTTCTAGCTTCACATGTTTTAATTATCCGCAAGAAAAGTGAAAAAAAAAACGTATCAAGAAAGCGGTCAGGCAAGGAGACACAATCTCTCCAATGATATTAACTGCATGCTTAGAAGAAATATTCAAGCTGTTAGACTGGGAAAGGTTAAGAGCGACGATCAACGGCTAATATCGCAACAACCTTCAGCTTGCCTATGACGTTGTCCGGCTCAGTAACGCTGGGGACACGTTGCAACAATTGATGGAGGACCTTAACCGAGAAAGTGTGAGAGTAGGTTGAAGATTAATGTGCAGAAAGCAAAGGTAGCGTTGAATAGCCTGTCAAGTGAACAAGAATTCATGATCGGCAGTGGGCCTCTACAGTTTGTGCAGGAGTATGTTTATCTAGGTCAATTACTCACTGGGAACCATGATGATGAGAAGGAAATTTCCAAAAGAATGAAGGCGGGTCGGAGCGCCTACGGCCAGCATTACTAAATCATGACCGGAAGCTCAACGCTGTCATTGAAAAGAAAAGGGTACAATAATCGCATTCTACCAGTACCAACTAATGGGTTATAAACTTGGAGGTTAACAAAGAAGCTCGAGAATAAGTTAAGGACCGCTAAATCAATCGATGGAACGCAAGGTGTTAGGTATAACGTTAAGAAACTCGAAGAGAGTGGTACCACTACCCTGTTTGCTCTCTGAGCAAACGGGTTAGTGGTAGTTGACATTAAGAGGAAAAAAAATTGCAGAGACAGGTAAGACTGCTTACGTGTGAGAATGCGAAAACATTATAGTCCCTTCGATGAAATGTGTTCTTTTCTTTTTTTTTTTTTTTTTCGCGTGTTCCTCGTCCGCGCAAGCTCTTGCCTGCGTTCTAACTGCGCCTCGGTAAGGCCAAATGAAAACGCGCCAAGCATGTCAACGCGCTCGCTTGCCCGCGAGGAGTTCATAACTCGAAGGACCGCTCACATGGCACACTAGGCGCATCTTTAGTCAGCCAGAACCGTGGAGCCGCCGTGCGCGTCGAGGAAGCATGCACGTCTCGCTCCCCGGAGGCCCGGGTTCGGCTCCCACCCAGACCGAAATTTTCCAAAATTTCGTTTCAAAGCCATTGATTTACTTTGTTTACAAGAAACGCCCTTTGAAATTTGACGTCAATTCCAGCATTTTTGACGTGTTCTTGCTCCTTGCGCCATCGGCCATTTTTGGTACCATCGCTCGGCGGCGACGCCAGATTTTCGCGCAATGGGGCATATAATGAGGAGGAGGAGGAGGAGGAGGAGGAGGAGGAGGAGGAGGAAAAAAAGAAGGAAAGGCAGGGAGGTTAACCAGAAGCACGTCCGGTTTGCTACCCTACACGGGGGAAGGGGTTTAAAGGGATGAAAAGAAAGGAGAGAGAGGGAAGAAAGTACTCGCAGTATAAACACGTGCGGTTGTCCAACACTTCACAATCGGTCACTGAGGCCATTGGACTTCATGAACTGTAACAATGCCCGCGTCACTTTGTAAACTTGCGACGCGTGGGGCCACGGTCCAAGAATCTTTGTCTCTGAAAATGGTCTGCTGTCTAAGACCTTCTTCGGTCTAACACACTCCGGAGAAGGTCACGTTCGGTCTCATAAAGATGACAAAAACACAACACGTGTTCCACCGTCTCCTCACAGTTGCACGAGTCACAGATTGGTGTGTCGGACATGCCCAGAAGGAATAAGTACGCTTTCGTAAAAGCCACTCCTAACCAGAGGCGGCAAAGTAAAGTTGCATCACGGCGGGGGAAGTTCGATGGAATTTGTAGTCTCAGTGTAGGATCCAGCCGTTGGAGATGACAGTTCGTAAAAATCGGGCTGCTCCATGACGTGCTTTCGCCTTTAGGCATGGAGCTGGGCTGGGTACGTAATTCGTGGGATAGATAATCAGTGGTCCATTAGAAGTACAGAGGGGAAGCTAGGGGGAAGGAAGCGCTGTCGAGAACGGCATAAAATTAGTTGGGGTGATGAAATAATGAAATTTGCAAGCACAATTTGGAATCAGCTAGCGCAGGTCAGGAGAAATTAGAGATCGCTGGGAGAGGCCTTCGTCCGGCAGTGATCATAAATATACACTGATGATGCTTTAAAACATTCAAAATTTGTCCGGAATTTGAACGCACTGTTGCTTTTGAGCATGAGTTGACTTTGTACTGTGAGGGAGCATTCACATGTTTACAGAACGATGCCTGTTACGTCTCTTGAATAACACCGCCCCCACCTTGTCCTCGTGCTATATGTGCAGCGACTGCTCCGAACAATGTGTGTCAGTGTTGCAAGACTGACGACTTGAACCAATTTGATCCGAAACCAGCTAGAATGTTGAACCGTTATGTGCTTCATGTACGGTCCTATGCAGTATTCGGACGTGTCCTTGAACTTGTGTTCTTACGAGGCTGGCAAATTTATGGAGACGTTGGCGCTGATCATTGTGGGGATGTTGATTGATTAGCCTTGACTTCTATGAGGTTGCACTCGGGCTATGACAGACAGCATAGTTAGGGCCTCCAAGGTCTCACGTCGCTAACCTATGATTTATTACCGGTATCCAAAATTGAAGTGTACGTGCTTTTGTGTATTTCGCCTCTATCAGAATGTCTCTGTATTTCGCCTGAAACTGCAAAACAAACTCTTGGCCTGGTGTGTGGAATCATCGTGTCTTATTACCTTAGGAGAAGCCAAGAAGTGATGAATGCTGATACGACGTCAACGTGTGATAGGCAGTGAAACTTGCACGTGCGGGAGTTACGTAGTGAAGTTTTCTGTCATATTTTTTGGGGAGTGTCCGTATCCACGGCTTCTTTCTGTATTTCTTTTTCATGGTTACTTGAATAGCTCTCTGTGCTTTCGACAGGGATCCTATGCAAAGGGAGCGCGTCTTTCGTCGTCCGTTGGCACCCGACGACATCGTCGACCAGCCCCTTAGACGGCACCGGCTGCCGAGGGAGCTGATATTGAGCCTATGCGCGGCATTAGAACCGCACCTGCTACCCTGTGCAGCGCGATCACATAGCATACCGATGAACTTACGGGTGCTGGTCGCCTTGGCTTGAGGTAATAGGAATTATTTACTGTGCAGCTTCCTCCTTTTTTTGTCCTTTCCGGAATTCGTGTCGAAATAAAGACATTTAGTTGCTTTGTAATATGGTGGTGATGGAGGTGGTGATTATGCCGCAAGTCGGGTTAGCCTGGCAGACCTGGCCGGAAATTGCTTCGCCTGAGCGTCTCTATCTGCGCCAAATATGTCACCATGTGTCCATCAGTGCTGTGTCTCGCGGAAATGTCAGAACAATGCCTGATACTACCACTGCCATTCTTTTGTCGCTGGTGCGGTGAAGGGGGCCAGCGAGGTTGCGCTTGCCGGCGCTGTAGCAGACGCCCGAAAAAGAAAGCTGTCGAATATGGGCGTGTAGTGATTTGCCGTAAGAATATAGCCTCAACTACATATGCCTGATGTGCGATCACGCTATCAGTTGACCGCACTTCTTTCATTTATTGTCGTTTAATCCGAGCTTTGGCTCCTCCTCGCTCTCATACAACGCCTTAATTTAAATGTGCTGCCACTTCGGTTGCACCCTTATCATAGCGTAAGAAGCGTTTGACCAAGAAATTGCGTACGAACAGAGCAGCTTATTGAATTCCGCCCCCAGGAGTGTAGGCGAGGAAAGCTTCGCTCTGAAAAAAGTGGACGATGGGTTATGGTTTCCCCCGCTAACGCGTGCCTATCATGCGTCGAAGAGGCTCTTTCGATGACGACGCCCATTCTCCTGCAGGATGAGGCCCGGACAGCGAGCACTAGCGGCTGCCACTGGCGGGCGCCACGCCTCGAAACGAATGATTTCTCCCGTTCGACTGCAACACATGACTCATCGTCTTATGCCAAGAATGGCAAATGGCAATTTCGACGCAAACATTTACATGTCAAGAGCCGGAAGGTAAAGGCGGAATAAAAGGACTGCACACTACAGGGCAATGCGTGCGGCGATTGTGTGCTGGTACTTTGATACCCATGTAAAGATGTCATCCGCATACATTGACGTTCTTATTGGCATTCTGCTGCAATCAATCCCTCGATTGAGTCAAGCAAAGGTTATGATGGCAAGATCGGCGAACGGAAAGCCTGGGTATGCAGTCGCCACAAAGCGCTTCTGAATGTAGTAAGGACGCAGCCGCCGCCGATGACGGGACAGTGTTGACTTTCGTATCCGGTCGTGAGCACCTACCTTTATACAGGCGCGAAGCCTCCCCCCCCCCCCGCCCCCCCCCCCCGGCCTCCCCCCGCCTCATCTCTCTAACCCCTTCCACATGTGATCTTTATTTATTTGTATTGTTCTCTTCTGCTACGCGCAGATATACACTGCTACACTATTTCTTTGTTAACACTCCTCGTTCAACGTATAGTACAGCTACAAGATCGATGAATAGCACGTGCGATCGATGATTATAGCACGTGCGGGTCCCCATATTGCGAGGGTGCCGAACGACCGTCCTGAACTGCGTGTGCCGCTGCAGCAGGGGAAGGAAGCCTGACTGCGGCAGCCATTCTCCTTTCGGGAAAAGCAAGCTGGTGCAAGTTGATCAGCGCGAGTTGCCGTGAGCACAGAAAGCGCGGGTTCTGTAATAAATAGCCACCGAAACAAGAGGTTTGTTGTGGTCTTTTTTGTTCTCCTGCTTCATGTGTGCATCTTTTTTTCAAAGCAACTATTGTTGTCAGTCCTGAAAGTATAACAGAAAGAACTGGGTTTTAACTTAACAAATACATGAGTTGACATGGTTACAAAAGTTAATGATGTAACGCTACCTTGAAGTTTGCGGTGTCCTGGATGGTGGCGACGAAAGCAGGAAGGCGGTTCCAAACCAGATTTGTTCTCGGAATAAAATACTCGTTAAATAATTTTGAACTGTAAGAGCCCGCCTCAGGAAGTATAGCTAGGAGCTGGTCTCTGGTGATGTGGTTGAAATGATAAACCTTGATGATGTGGTTAAATAATAAATCTGTTTAGCTATATCCTCTTTCCTTTGTGCTACTGTTGTTTGTTTTGCTTTTTAGTGTGGATTGGCTGATTGTAGCGCGGTGTTTAACATCACAACTTTCTTTTTTTTTTCTTTTTCCTCCTGACCGCACTTTCTTTTTCTTATCGGCTAGCAGCATTGTGTTCCATCCAATGGCAGTAGTCAAGCTGTTTCATTCCTCCTTATCTTTGGTTAGTAAAGTAGTAACACTAGTAGGAGTAGTAGTAGTAGTAATAGTAGTAACAGTAGTAGTAGTAGTAGTAGTAGTAGTAGTAGTAGTAGTAGTAGTAGTAGTAGTAGTAGTAGTAGTAGTAGTAGTAGTAGTAGTATGGTCCCGTTGTGGTGACGGTGAAGAACAAGATAATGGCCCCTCAGCAGTCAGTGATAAAACAAAAACTAACTGTCTAAGGGCAAACATGTGCCCAGAAAAAGCAGGTGACACTCAAACACAACGATTGCGGCGAGCACCGTCATCGAACGTCGAAAATCTGGTCGACGGTTTAATAAACGTGCTTTTTTGACGCAGTATGGAACATACCAAAGAGAAGACACACACACACACACACAAGTAGCCAACGCACCACATATACAGGCAGCCCAAAAACCATGTTTATTAAACCCCATCAACATGCCCAAGAAGAAGTTCTAATCAACGAGTCAAGCGCTTCGGCTATTTATACATGACTCATCGGACATTCCAGCGTAATGGCTGGCGTTCGCGTAAGTTCCAGAATGAACAACACTATTCGCGACGCACATGCAATCTACTTAGACAAGGTTCCTTCGCTACAGAATCGGCGACATCACGGAGAGGACACAGACAAGGACGGAGCGTTTTGCACAGAGCGATAACATTGTAACAATGGTTGGTCGGTGAAAAACGATCACTCAAAAACATAAACACTTTATACGCGTGTCAGTATGTTGTTGTTGTTTTCTATTAAAGTTCAAATGCGTTTTTTTTTTCATCATAAATTTCAGAAATTCTGCTTTTGAGCCTGTCTCCTTTAAGATTCACAGGAAATAACTAGCACGCCTGTTACGCGCAACTACATGGAATGGCGACGCGTAATCACTCTGTGGCCTGTTTTATATAGGCATGGAGTAATCGCTGGTGCACATTTTAGAGTCTGAATTAAGCCACTATTGCAAATGCAGGTGAACCTGGAAACGAAACAACGCATCGGGGTAATTTTGTGATTGTTAACAAGGCAATTTGTGATTGTTAACAAGGCAGACGGTTTTAGCTCTTGCTTGAGAGTCTTCGTCAAAGAAATCACAATTCGTTGTGAAGGTGTGTGGAGGATCCGCCACTAGCAATTGGAAGAATGACGACTACTGGCGGCAATGGCGTATAGCCCGGAATAATTTATTTTCTTTATATTTCAAAGGTCACGACGTGATATTAGGAGATATTTTTTGACGCCAACTTGGGTCACTGGGTGTGCGCCACCGAGTATGCGCGGACTTCACGAGCGCATCGTGCCCAGGAAGCTCGAGAGGAGCCCGGCTATAGTGGCCGCCTCATACAAGACGCGTCTCGGCTACTCGCATACTTAGTCATCGTATAGATGAGTTTTAATGCGTTAGCATTCTTAGGGTACTTCATTCACTTTCCGGGGGCCATCCATCTATCTATGTGTGTATACTCGTATGTAGGTTTGTATCTAACCCTTCTCCCGCCCACCTGGGTCACTCGGTAGTCCGTGGTCGAATCGGTCGCGCATGGGGCTGCTGTGGGAACGGTGTTCGAAACCAACCATCGAACCCACTTGGGTCAGTGAGTATGTGGCAATGTGTACATCATACATGCCGCTCGTCAACGAGCCTCTTTCACGCCGACATGGGTCAAGGCGGGACTGGGCAGGTGCCGCTGTTCGAAGAAACTATTTGACGCCGACTTGGCGCACTGGGTATTTGCGAATCGTTCTGTGCTGGTCTTCGCTTCAGCAGGCTGCGCCACAAATGCACTGGCTGTATGTGCCGTTTTTCAATGAACCTTTCGCCAACTTGAGTGAGTATTACCCACTGAGTGTGCGGCGAGCGAGGGAACGGATTCTCGGCGTTCTCAGGCACCGGCGCGCCACGCCTCTCGTCTCGGAGGGCCATGCGCGGTCTTCTCGGCAGTGCCACTCGATGGCTCAGCGGGCCGAGAAAGAAGCGCGAGAACGGAGTCCGGTTGCCGCATGACGCGTTTCTCGGAGGCCACGTGCAGGCTTCGCGGTGGCGGCTCTAGATAATGGCGGTGTTCTTGGGGAAGCGCGAAAAAAAGGAATACCGCTGCAGTACACGCCTCATACGTAACTCGTTTTGACGGTGGCAATACGTTGTGTCGCTATGTATTAATTCAATGCTAAACGCATTGCGGTCGACAGGCATCGTGAGACGGGTTCCGACGACAAAATTACCATACGCGTTGAAGGGTGCTGCAAAGGTCTTGGCTATCGCGACTCTTGTAAGGCCCATGTATTTAGTGGGGTCGCAATGAGCGCGCTCTCTGAAAGCTGCTGAGGATGTCTTAAAAGATTTTGGTCATAAATATGTGGTCCTTGAATTCAACGTGTTTCAAATGGCTGAGGGGTTCGAGGAAGAGATTGCTGACATCAAAGGACACTGCGGAAGTTAATCTGTCGGCATGAAATGATGGCGAAATTTTCAAACCGCCCTCTTCATCTCCCTCCCTCTTCCTGTTCGCCTATCGGTACAGTTACTTTCTGCAACACTACCAGAATTTTCCAATTTCGGAGAGCATCGCAACGAAAAAGCTGAGGGGTTCGAGGAAGAGATTGCTGACATCAAAGGATGCCTAATAGTTGGCGTCCGGAGTGCAGTTTCATATAGTGTTCATACAGTTTCAGCAGTCCGCTCAATAAACGGGGACGCTATTGGAGTTTCACTTATGGTTTTGTATATCAATATGTTGCCAAGGGGTCCGACTGCAGAACAGAAATGGTTGCTTCATTCTTACACCCACCATCAGGCCACACATGATGTAACTTAAACTAACGTTGTGACATCGACTGATGCTCCTCGTTGCGAAGAAAAGGTCGGAGTAGGAATCTTGCAATGAGCTTTCTCTGTTGGGCTGTCCGACTTCAACCCCAATATGTCTGGCGGCATTCATAGCAATAGATTTAGCATTGTGCCAACTACATCCCTCTCTTGCAGCAGCTGTAGTCATAGTAGATTCGCTTTCGTTGAGGTCACAGATTAACTGTCATATATTATTAAGACATCAGAATCTCCTGGTGCTTACTGCGCCCGGCCATTCTCATATCTTCTCATATCGCTCGGTAGCTTTCCTTCAAATTCGTATCTTACATTTTGTCTGGGTGCTTGGCCAGAAATATTTACTTTTAAATTAAATTGCTGAGTCCATGGCTAAGATCTGCCGTTGCTGAGTTCATATTTATCTTTGCTTCCACTTCGAGCTTTAGTATTACTTCGGACACATTTCATAAGTACTGTATTCTTTCGACGGCAAACTTCAGTTCGACATCCTCCAGTGGAATCTGAGCACTTGCCATCCTCTTGTAGCAGTAAATTTCGTAAAATGTATCACATTGATTTGACGTTCACGAGGCTGCTCTGTCGTGTTCCATCCTTAAATGTTTACATGCACAGGCCTGATCTGACGCTCTCTACGCTACACTCTAACAAATGGTTTGCACCATTTTGGTTGTATATCGTCCTCCAAAAATAATCGTCATCTGTCTTGATTGCATTTCCTTTCTCAAAAGCTCTTTTAAAAAATGTAAGGTTTTACGTGCCAGAACCACGATCTGATCACGGATAAAGTGCGGATTAATTTTGACCAGCTGGGGTTCTTTGACGTGCGCCTTAATTTGGGTACACGAGCGTTTTTGCATTTCGCCCCCACCGAAATGCGGCCTCCGCGGTAGGCATCGAACCCGCGTTTTCGAGCTCAGCGCAGCGCGAAGCTAGAGCCGCTAAGCTACCGCGGCGGTTATTTGAAACTCTGCGATCGATGCTTTCCTGTCAAGAACGCTGTGTCACGTAGATAAGCACATGCGGTTCGTGACCTGAAAGTACCGGGCTCGCAGTGTTAGAGAAAGGAGAGACACACAAGAGAGCCAGACAATTACTGTTTGGAGACACGGTAGGCATCCACAGGGTGCGAGCTTTTCTTCGAGTGTGGCACGAAGCAGAATGAAATTATCCTTTTTCGCTAGCTTCTCGTCGTTTCTCTTCCCTCGGTAGAAGGACTTTAGAAATTCCATCATGACCACTTGGCCTGCCCTTGGACGTTTCTGTCTAGATTTCTTTCGGAGAATTCATGCTGGGAAACGTGCCCACTGCAGGTATAGAGGGTGTGCGAGCAAACATGTACTGATTTTTTTTTTAAGATGGCTTATATCACGCAAACAAAGCCATATAGATATTGTTCACAGTTCAGTTAAGAAGCGGCCACGAATTTGTGTTGATCAGATTCGATTAGTTATTATAATTAATAATCTGACTGGCGGAATGTCGTTCTAATTGACAAAACGTCAATTACGAAGTTGTGGACAAATATAACACACATCGAAGTGGCATTTTTAGCAAGGTTCAATTAGCACCACCCTAAAGCGGGCTACCTGGGAGACCACATGTATAATCAATCAATCAATCAATCAATCAATCAATCAATCAATCAATCAATCATGTTTATTTAACGTGCCCAGGAACAACCCTAAGGTCTGAGTGCTAGCGCACGCATACTTTACAAACCAAAAAACAAAACACTAAGGGAAAAATCATTAAAAAATAAATGAATAAAAATAAAAATTGTGAAAAGAAGAGAGTACCGACAACGGTATGCAAAGTAAAGCCCAAAGTAAAGCGCAAAGTAAATACAAAAGAAAAAGGAGGAGAAGGGCACTTGAACAATACATGAAATTATAACACAAGGCAAAGCTAGGAAGAGAACGATGACAAGGAGTTATGAAAGATATCAAGTTCACGAAAGTAAGCGTTATAAAGATTCGGTATTCTGTGGACAGTTGAGTGTTCGTGATGACAGGCAGGAACATGGAAAGGTCTATGTTATCTGGTGATCTTGCGTGGGATACGGAACATGACACAGCTGAGAAGTTCGGGACACGTGAGGTTACCGTGAAGGAGTTTGAAGAGAAACAGAAGGTCAGCGCGATTACGTCGGTCGCGAAGTGAGGGCAATGACAACAATCCAACAGTGCTAGTACAGGGTGCAATGTCCAGGTTTGCAAAGCGGTGATTATATATGCTTAGAAACTTTTTCTGGACACGATCTATAATGTCACTGTTGGATCTAGAAGAGCCATTCCAGACGACCGACGCATATTCGAGTTGAGGAAGACAGATGGTTTAATAATAATAATAATAATAATAATAATAATAATAATAATAATAATAATAATAATAATAATAATAATAATAATAATAATAATAATAATAATAATAATAATAAGCAATTAGTGCAGATATCTTTGCTATAGGTCTGCCGAAGCCATTCGTGGGCTTGTATGGCAGATACCTAGCAGTCAGGGCAATGCCTTCTGTAACCTTATCGTAGATAAACTCATCATCATCATCAGCCTATATTTACTATACTACTACACAGATTCATGGAGCACAACAAGAAACCTTCTGTCAGCCACATTTTGAACTCTGTGTACTCACCCCAGTGAATTAAACTCAGACTAATCTTGATTGCATAGCACGTGGTCTTGCGTTGCGATTTCAGGCTCAGTGCTCAGGTGGGTTCAGAATGCCGTCACAATGACCTTGAAGAGGTCAACTCTTCGGAACTTCTATTTGTCGTAGCTTGTATGAGATCGGCAGCTCCGGGCGATGATCGTATATCTGTTAGCATGCTCAAATTCCTGGCACTTAACTTAACGGGAGAGTTGCTAAATATTGTGAACATTTCCCATGAGAAAATATGGCTACCTAACGAGTGGAAGATAGCTAAAATTATCTTGCTTCTAAAGAACGCCGGAAAAGGGCTTGATTTGGACAACATTTGGCCAATCGCTGCAACTTTTAACTTGGTAAAATTAATTGAAAGAGTTGTTTATAATCGTATATCAGATCACATTTCTAAAAGTAATGCGTTAAGCACCGCTCAGATTGGATTTCGCAGTAGTTGTTCTATCTGGTCCGCGCATCTCGATTTAGAAAGCAAGATACGGTTAGCTAAGAGAAAATTAGCGGCCCTCGTAACACTAGATGTTGTTAAAGCTTATGACAACGTAGAGTATAGCATTCTACTGAATAAACTTGCTGCCTTAAACCCTCCATCTTATATCATTGCTTGGATCAGGTGTTTCTTGCACGGAAGAACATTTTTTTTGCACAGATGGAAAGCCTCATTCCGAGTGGTTCTCCCTGACCGGAGGTGTACCTCAGGGTTCAGTGCTTTCCCCACTATTGTTTAATATACTACTACACGATATTCCAATTATGCAGGGTGTCACGCTGTTTGTGTGTGCGGATGACATTGCATTTTTTGCTTCCGCTAAAGATATTCGCGTGCGTTGCAAAAAGTGGAAAGCATATTTAAATCTTCTTGTGGTCTGGCTGGACAATTTGTGCATGGTCCTCAAAAGATTAACAAAAGTGCCCGTCTTGTATTCCCTTCGCGTCAATCGGTTTCATCCCTTGTGTATCAGAATCAACTGATTCCGCAAGTAGACATTATAAGGTACCTGGGAGTCATTTACAACCCTGGCCTAGATTGGTCTCCTCATATAGAAAAAAACATTGTGAGAAAAGGTGAAATCGCCGTTGACCGGTTGACGAGAAAATGCAACAGTAAGTTCGGTAAG
Source organism: Dermacentor silvarum (assembly GCF_013339745.2). NCBI lineage: Eukaryota > Metazoa > Arthropoda > Arachnida > Ixodida > Ixodidae > Dermacentor > Dermacentor silvarum. The sequence continues at coordinate 24,283,921 of NC_051154.1, forward strand.
CGTAGGGATTATCGCGCTTATGTAAGACCCGTTCTTGAATTTGGTTGTGCGTTGATATGTGACTCTCCAACTTATAAGTTGCAACTTTTATTTATAATAGAGAGACAGCCCTACGTCAGTGTCTTGGCGTCCCTAAGTATGTTGCGAACTCTGTGTTGTATCTGGAAGCAAACATACCAGATTTGGAAGCAAACATACCAGCTGCTAACAGTAAAAGCTTTTCTTAGAGCATACGAACACGTTCCCGGGACAAGTTACCCGGTGCTTTTTTTTTTCTTTATTCTATGTGGCTAAGATACAAGCTCCCCCAGGTCTTGTTTATGAGAGTCTTTTAGCAAATACAAACGTGAAAGGGATACGGACAAAAAATCAGAAAATTTTCCGGAAATGCTGAAAATGAAACCTATGTGTGTGATTACACCGAAAAGAAGTAGTCACTTAGCTCATTTTTGAGCCGATGGCTTTATTTGGGCATTTTTGTGAGCGCGCGCCTCGCCGCCCGACCCGCGGGAGTTGGAAGGCGTGACGCCACGACACCCTCGTCGGATAACCAGCGGGCCGGCCGCGGTCATTCGAAGCGCGCCGACGCCGCCATCGCGAGCATGGAGTCGAGTTCTGGTGCCTCTACAAGCGATGAGTACACGTCTGAAGACGAGGACCATTCCAACTTGGCAAGAAATATTACCGCTTACGGTTACGAGCCTTCCGCGTCAAGCGACGAAGAGGCGGCCCTGGAAGTGCCGGTCAGGTTTTCGCGAAACGTAGCGCGAAGATTTCGCTCTGCACCAGTTACTTGTGCAAGAATTATTTGTCATTTCCTGTGTAGACTTGCTTTTTCAAGAGCACACGCAGGCGAGGCAGCTGCGGGGTGCTTCAGCACTGCGTGGATGACTGAATAGTAGTTTATGCCGTCGGCGTGAGCAACTGCTGTGAAGTATCAGTACCTCCGAGACTCTCACAACCACTTCGCCAGCCGCCCGATAGATGGCAGAACCTGTCTGGCGCTCTCTCCAGTTTTTCTGCTTTTAGCCTGTGGAGAAGCAGAGCTGTGTGTGTCTCTGCCCAGCGCTCCTCGCTGGTCTGCCCCGCTGCCATGTATAGGATTGATCTCGTGAGTCGCGCTCGCTCGCCTTGTATTGTTTTACTGTGCTTAGCCAACAATTTTAAAGACATTACTGCTTTCGTGCCCAGCCTCGCCCTCGCACTGCTCAAGAAGGCTGCAAGTGAACGAAAACAGTACCGACATCTTTTCGCCTCCTCTTTTCAATTTCAACTTCCAATTTCAACTTTTCAATTTCAATTCAACTTCCCCGCCTCCTAGACTCCGTCCCAGGGATATTTCATGCTCTATATGCAGATGATATCACACTGTGGACGAGAGGCGCGAGCACGGGCGAACAGGAGGACCGTCTTTAGGAGGCGGTCAACATCATCGAACGGTACCTGAACACCTGCGGCCTCTGCTGTGCCCCGGATAAATCCGAGCTATTAGTACTCGCGGCACGCACCCGGGGCCGGCCCCCAAGCCACGACGCACCGGACTCACAAGTCCTTCTTCAGGGAGTCCCGATACCGAAGGTCGACTCACTTCGAATCCTCGGACTCCATATACACAAGGACGGGTCCGGCTCCTCCACACTCCCTAAACTACAGAACACTGTGGCACAGCTGACTCATCTGATACGACGGGTGGCAAATCGCCGCAATGGCCTCAAAGAGCACGACACCTTGCGAATGGTACAAGCCCTCCTTTACAGCCGCATTACATACGGAACTCCTTTCCTCAACCTGAGGACAGCCGAGAAACAAAAGCTAAACCTCCTAATACGAAAGGCCACGAAGCTCGCCCTAGGACTGCCAACAACCGCCTCCACTGACCGATTGCTTGGCATGGGAGTTCACAACTCCTGGGAAGAACTCGCGGAAGCGCACCTCATCAACCAGATCGAGAGACTCAAGCTCACAACCACAGGCCCAGCAGTCCTCCGACGCACAGGATACGCAAGCAACATAGAACTTGATGGCGAACGTAAGGAAAAGATCATGTCGAAGCTCCGAGATTGTCTACAAGTTCATCAGATGCCTCGGAACATGCATCCAGAACACCATCGAGGCAGACGGCTCGCCAGGGTAAACGCCATCAGACACAAGCACCGTAACGACCCGCAGGCGCGCTACGTGGACGCAGCCAAGTATCCGGGCCGAAACGCCTTCGCCATCAGCGTCACAGACTACAGGGGAACGACACTGGCATTGGCGAGAATTCTCGCCAAACACGCGGACACAGCAGAGGAGGCCGCTATAGCACTCACCACCCATACAAGCGAGGATGCCATAGGGGTCTTCACCGACTCTCAAACAGCGGCACGCAACTACATGAAGGCCAGGATATCCGTCAAAGCGATAAACATACTGAAACGTGGCTCCTCCCCCCTACACCTGCATCACCTCCTCCCCCCACTCCTCCCCCCTACACCTGCATCATGTGGGTTCCGGGACATGAGGGACTCGAGGGGAATGAAGCGGCACACACCGCGGCCCGCGCAAATGTCAACCGGGCCTCCCCGCGCGAGATTCTCGACATGTCCCACCCACCCAAATCAGCGGAGGAAACGGAAACAATACCGCTAACGTATCAAGCACTATTGCAGCACTATCGGCTTGGACGCAGGGTATACCCTCCACCACATCCAAAACTAACGAGAAACGAAGGCACCGACTACAGGCGACTCGAGAGCAATACCTTCACCCACGGAAGCTTACTGCATCATTTCCACCCGACGCTATACAGCCACACCTGTCGACACTGCAACGTGCCAGGCACCCTGGCGCACCTTCTACTGCAATGCAAGCACACCCGAGCAAGCATCACAACGACACAACCAATAGCAGCAGACGCAGACCCAACCCTCCTCGCAGAGATGTGGGAGGCTGCGATCTCCAAGACGGACCTGGTCGACCAGCGCGAACTCGTCGCCCGGGCCCGGAGGGCGATCCAAGCCAGAGGGTTCCCGGAATAAGGGACCCTCCCACCTAGACTGCCAACTCACTGCTTTAAATAAAGGTTTATTCATTCATTCATTCCGTGCAATAAATTCATACTTTCGCTAGTGCTTCCTAACGCAACTTCTCGAATTTCACATGTAAAATTTTGCACGAAGGCCGCATTGTATCTACACTATTTGAAACTAGGCATTTTATGATGTAATAAGTTTTGTTGCACTTCTTTAATTTTGAAGTGCTACGTTCACTATGTGTGGGGTGTAAACAAGACGGACGGATCCTCAGTATTTTGTTTGTTGTAAATCTTTTCTCGTAACATATTCTACGAAAGATGCCATATATGTTGGAATATTAAATAATGTTGCCTCAATTTTTTGCCACAAAATTTACTACCACCTTCGAACTCTCTGCTCAAACTTCAGTCCCCCCCCCCCCCCCCTTCTACGGCATTCCCGGGAGTCAAGCGCCCCCCGCATCAGTCATCCCCGCCAGCAACGCCATCGCCACCCCACCCGTCTGTCAAGAAAAGGTGCCTTGACAAGTGTCTCCCCACCGTCCGCTCTCCCCCCCCCCCTCTCCTTTTTTTACGAAGGATATTTTTTTTAAAAGCTACACACTGGCAGCTCCGAAGAATACCCCCTGAAGAAGAAGCCGAATGGACCCCGAAACATCGGGATAATAAATTATCTTATTTGGTTGGAGTCACTCTCAAAGTCCTAATTATTTTCCTAACCAGACAGGTAATTGTGTCGAAATGCTTAGCTTCAATTCTATTCTTGCAGTATGGTGATTTGCCAACAAGAAAACATTGCCACATACATTTGTCATTCCGTCATCTCTGATAATATTTTTTTTCCAGCGCAAGCATCTGCTCCAAATAAGGGGGAAGTCGTTGTGGGAGGTGGCAGCAAATGCAATGAAACCACTGCATTATCGCGGTCCTCAGGGGCCTGACCAGCCCGCCGTATTCCGAGCGCTGACCAACCAGCCCACTCACGTCAGCTCCCTGCCCTGAAAGCCCTGGCCAGCCCACCGTCCACGGCACCTTGCCTAATTCCTATCCACAGGGCCTTGCCTAATCCAACATTATCCACCTATAGCTTCACGAGAGATAGCTATTTGGCACTTGTTTGCAAATAAACTGTTTTATTACAACCCAGCGTCACCCATTTAGGTCGACGGAAAATGCCTGTTTGTGCTTATTTATTTGTAAATAAACAGTTACAAAATTGTCTTTCAGATATTTTTTTATGGTTATTTGCATGTGTAGAGGACTTGTGATTCTTGACCTAATATATTTATATCGCGTTTTCCTAGCGACAATTGATATAGCCAGTATGGGGACAATTGCTCTAAAAAATGCCACTAGCAAAATGCTCGCGGTAATGGCTGCAATGTCTAGAGCCAGAATATTTACGAGAGTCGTCATGCAAGGGGGAATGGCCGAAAGCTGGCATTAATAATGGCAAGGAAATGGCTCATCGAACGCTGGTACTACGCTAGCAAAACAATGGCTGCTTCATTGGCATAATATTCGGCCTATCTTGGTTTCAACTCAGGGCCAGCCTTGGCTTGGGTTGCACTTCGCCAATATGCCAGCCTTGGTTAACGACTGGTACCAATTTCTGCAAGAATTGGACCATGCTGTGACCATTGCTCGTCTGCTGCCTGGGTAATGTTCGACCCTGTACGGATCCGCACAATAAAGTCGTTGCCGGTGCACTTGGAATATTAGTTGCAAGCTGCCACCACAGCCCGGGACACCTGGTAGGTTGTGAGTGTCTTGATAGTTAGGCCCTTTTTGGGGCGCAGAATAATCTTGAAGTCGTTCCGAGGTAGCGGCGGTAGCCGGCAACGCGGCCGGCGCGTCTCTCCGGGCGAGCTCTTGGCGTTCGCTGCGGACGCGTCGGGCGTCGCTGCCGTTTGCGTGGTAGGAGGCGAGTTGTTTACCTGCGCGTTGCTGGCAGAGCCTGGCGGGAACTGAATTCCGGCCGGCCCGGTAGCCTGGCCTTCCAGTTCTCGTGCTCGGTCCTGGCGCTTTTGTTTTTGCTTCTGGCGGCGGGAGAGCGCCAGTTCCCAGTTTGTGTCGGACGGTGTCCTTTGTTGTTGGGCAGCCTGCGGGAGCACCGGGGAGGACGCTCGGTCGTCGTCACTGGCCGAGGTAAGTTCCTCCATCCCCTGTAAGTCCGCGAGCTGTGGCGTCGGGGGGGCTAGAAGGCGCTGCATGGCCGGAGATTGTCCGGCTTGCAGACCCGACGTCATAGGTGGTGTATCCATGGGGTTAAAGAGGCTAGTGTCGACAACGGCGTTTAGCAGTTCTTCACGTAGCCAGCGTTTTGACAGCGGTTGTGTGCGGTCACACAAACAACGCGCACAACTGTTGTTGACGGCGGCGGCGTTTTGCCCGCGTTCTCACCGAACGCGCGCGGCGTTGGTGACATGTTTATGAAGAACGTGCCAACCTTTGACGTACACCCTATGGCGGTGTACCGTAGCGACCATAAGGTCATGGTCTCTGTGGTCACTAAATAAATGTAAACCACGGGATCGTATATATTTCTAAGTTTTTAATAGTTCAAATAACCAATGACAACATCACATCTAACTAGCCATAATTGGAAATACATAATTCCCACCATAGTACAGCTTCGCTGGTCTTCCTTCTCCTCCCCAGTGGAAGGGCTGACACATTTTTCTATTTTTTTTAAATCGAATTGTGTGGTGACGAAGAGGGCGCAATGATCACATGCTCTCGAAGTGAAGAAGACGACAATATGCCTCCGCCTCGCGCTAGAACGAGCTCGCGCTAGTTTAGAACGGACCATCGCTGCTGGAGGTTGGTAGGCTCGTCGCTGTCAACGGGCACCCTAGGTAATGTAAGTCCTGCTTGTCTGTTTCAGTGGACACTGCAACGCAGTCTTCGGATCACCTAATGCAGATAGCGCCGCCGACGTCTCTGTCCCTATAAGTGCCACGACGACTTTCCAAGGGGTCGACCTGAGTGAGGACTACCATCAGTACTCCTACTCCGACGACGTCAGGCTCCCACCGAACTTCAGTCCCGTGTCTCTCCCAAGTGAGTAGCGGTTCCCACGGGTGTGTTTACAACGGTCTAGTCACGGTTCATTTCGCGAACAAACGGTTTGTGATTCATGACGATGTCGCGAGCTACGAACGCACGAGTTAACCGCGGCAAATGGCGCTGCCGTTTTTGATCAACGGTGGACGAACGAGGGAAGGCTCAGCCTGGAGCCAATGTTTCGTCGAACCCATTTTGTGCTAGTTTAACAGCGGAGCTGTTTAAGGCCGGGCGTAATGGTGTCAAGCGCGAGCAGAAAGTGTGGGCCGATCCTGGCGGATGTGCAGACAGGGTCCAAGCGCAATGGCACGTACCCATGTGAACTAGCGAAGATGAGCCTGTATGTCTATAGCTAAGCATGGGTGGAACTACTTAAGCTTAGTCAATGATCAATAGCCAATTGATAGCCAATAATAGCTAATCGATAATCGATCAATAAACAATACCTTCCGGGAAATAAGCTGGGGATGACTTGGTAGTGCTTAGTCTATAGCCCATATACGTGGCCAATACCTTGCGATAGCCAATCGATAGTCAATCAATAGGTTCTCGATAATCAATAAATAATCAATAAATTCGCAAAATGCATAACCCGTAAGGCCAGGACCAGCTAGGTGCCGATCAGCTCAATTGTTTCTTTAGCCTTGCGCCACTAGTGCAATCTATGCTTTTTTTTTTTTTTTGGGGGGGGGGGGGGAGGCTGGTGTGATCGCGCTGTCCACATTTGCCTAAAATCGGTTGCGATGGCGCTCAAACGCGCGGTGCCACTACGCCACAGCCCTCCAGTCTGTACTAAAGCGCATCTACCCTTTTCTTTAAAACCCCGCCGCCCTGACTCAATGGCTATCGAGTTCTGCGATTGGAGGTCGCGGGTTCGATTACCAGCCACGGCCGCCGCATTCTCACGGACACGCAATGCAAGAGCACTTGTGTGTTTAGATTCGGGTGCACGGTAAATAACTCCGGGTGGCCAACATTAATCCGGAGGCCTCCACTACGACGTTGTGGTGTCTCTGGACCTTCAAGCCCACAATATTACTTAATTTTTGCCTCCAAAAAGCTAGAATAGGTACCAGACAGACCGCTCACACTTTTGTAGGGAAGCCTAAGGCGGTGCCGATGGGGCCGTAGGTGTTGCCGCAAGGCAGTGCGCCGCGGGACTTCCACGCCAAGAGAAAAGCTCGTTAGGTTGGGTCTAATGGCATGAAGACAACTGTGGTAACATACCAAACGAGAGGTAATGATTGAATAAACACCCACGCCTCACTTACTGGTAATTCGCAACATTGTTTCGCTACGTAGCAAACGCCTGCAGCCTATATTTACAAGTCGTAGATAGTGACTACGAGAACGTCAATAGCACGTCCCCTAAGAACGTAGACGATGGAAGATGATGGAAGCTCCGGAAGAAGAAAGTTCTGCTACTATAATACGCGAAGAGCACTGCTTCAGAGAGAATTGCTTATTAAGCCCATAGTACGGAGCTTTTGTTTTCAGATTGTCATTGCCTATAAGCCATGTGATCTTGAATAAGAGAGATGTGGCTTCGGGGGAATTGAGTCAATCGTTCAGTGAGGTGGGATGCAGTGCTGTATACTGGTACCGGTCTTTAACCTACGGGGCATTCTCACAAGCTATCTGTAAATGAGAAGCACGTCCCTGCAGTAACGGCAGGCTATAGAAAGGGGGCGGGTCTCATGGCCTGGTACAGGGGTGCATAGCAGGTGGATGTATGGACGCTGTGGGCGTCCATCCATCCACGGCACCAAGCTCTTTTTCTTATTTTGTTTCTCTTATTGATCTTTTGTAAACAGACAAAACTTTCCCGATGTTGATGATGATGATTTGCTGGTACCCCCTTGGAAACCGGGCGGTGACAAATAGCCACCTGGCCTTCTTGATTTAATCAGTCTCCCAGTGCTACTTTAGAGAGACTAGATATCTAGCGTTCACATCCTCCGTCTTTAATTTCGGGTCGACAAAAACTCGCAAGAGCGCTCGTCTGATCACTGTACGTCGTATATACGCTCCTTATAACATGTCTCGTGCTCTTTCTAGATAATTGCTTGTGGTGCGAGTGCTTTATTGGTGCCTCGGCGTCGCAGCGATCATCCACCGGTCGGTCACCAAGACCATTCGGCGCTGGCGCACCAGAGGCGCCGCCGTAGTCTCTTCGCTTTTGACGGAGCGCTCTTCTGCTGAGCCCTTGGTGGAGATTCGGCGAGAGGCGGTTCCGCCCCCCCCCCCCCCCCCCCCCCTGTCGGCACGACGTGGCTGGCTGCAGCAGCTCAGCTTAGGGAGCATCGTCATCACCAAGCCCGAGGTACTGCACTGCATAATACCGCTCCGAGAGAAGAAAAAAAAATGTGCTGCGTTGTCCAGCCGCTAACGTTATTCGCTTTCGAAGGTATGCAATGTGCTAACCTTCGCTGTTTGGAGAGTAATGAACATTTCGGTGCTGACTGTTTTGTTTTAGCTTCAAACACCGGCACTCGTTTATTTTGAAAGTTGGGCTTCTTAATACAAAACCACAAAAAAATGTTTTCTATTTTTCTTTCTTTTTTTTTCTCCTACACTATCCGACTGTTGCCACTTATCAAAATAAATAAATAGAATAATGATAATAAACATCGTGCGTATGCGTTAGAGCTGTTAACCTGGCGGGGAAGCTCCGTGTTTGTATGTTTTAACGTTGTTAAAAATTTGCAGTTCGGGGCACGTCCCACATACATGTCGGCTCACACTCTGAAAGAACGGCGTACAAAGAGTATACGTGGCGTTTCTAGCGGTTCACGCTCCCTGCACAAACTGAAGTTCAATATCTGGACGCATGTCCACACTGACACATTCGCGGCGTATCTCGTACCACGAACTACGCTGCTGTGACGAATACACTGCGTACATTGTTGCCTATGTGCATGCAGGAAGACCACATCTACACGATGACTGACGCAACTCCATGGACTCCGCTCCTGTCATTCTGCACGGAACCCAACCCTATGGAATTCCAACAGATCATTCCGAATAAGTAAGCACCCGAGGCCTTTAAATGTCTGCTAGACATTACCAAACTTTTTCGTTGCTTCGTGCGGATATATAACAGCATCTTATAATAGCCTTCCGCTGCCACTTCATACCACCAGCACCTTCAATGTTGGCACTGATTAGCACCTATACGGCGCTGCAAGTAATAAGGAGAGGCAAACTGTGCAGTGCGAGATAGGTGAGAATGTAGCCAGTGTGTCTGTGGCTTGTGTTGCAGCTCCCAGGTGGCAGCCGTCAGCTGCGACGACACTGACGGCGACCTGTTCTGCCTTGGTACTTGCCCAGCCGAGGAGAGGCTGGTGCGCGTGCTCCGTCTGCGCCAAGAGGACGTTCACTGGCACACCAACCGACTCACCCTGGCACGGTACGTGCGCCGCGCATGCGCATAGCTGTCCACCGCTTAATCTCGCGGAGGTCTAGGCCGCTGACAGTGCATCCACACGATGGACCCAATTTTTCGTCACCGACAACGTCCCTAAATGAGCAAGACAATAGGAACGTCGGTCTCGGATTGCCGTCCGTCCGCGCCTCGGGTGTGGAAGAAAAGTGAAACACGCACACAACTTGGCAGCCGAAGCCACGACCTCCGCATGACGCCTTCAGTGTTATACCAGTTTATCTACGGCGACCGATAGTCCCACCGTTCACTTTCTTGCGATCAGTGGTGCGCCCCCTGGAGCAATACAAGGGCATGCATATTTCGCTTAAAATCATTTAAAAAGGAAAAAATTTGCGCTTGTCGCGGCTCTTCTTCTGCTCAAACTTCGCGAAAAAATAGCATTTCATGGTCCGGAGCGTTCAATGTAATACTTGCACATTTATTTGCCGGGTTTTCAAAGAAAAATATTCGAAGTTGCCTTCGTCTATGGGGAAGCTAGCTGCTGCCAAGACTGCACTAGTATAAACTTGTGCCGTCGCCTGTCGGCAAGTGCGGAAAGCAGCTTTTGTGGGAGGGTTGTCGCGTGTTTGAGGAGCGGGCAACCGCGACAACCATCTCGAAACGGCTGCTTTCCACAGCTCCGACAGGCGATAGCACCAGTTTATGCTATAACGTAGCCATGGCAGCAGCTAGCTTCCCCATAAACAAAGACAATTTTGAGTATTGTTTGTAAAAGCACGGCAAGTAACTGTTCAATAACAATCCGCACCATAAAATGCTATGTTTCGGCAAAATTTGAACAAGATCAAAGCAACGGCAAGCGGGAAATGTTTGTCTACTCTTTTAAGCAACGTATGCACGTCCTCTATGAAGGGGAACAACAAAATCGCTTTTAAGAGACCGTAGTGTCCAACCACACACGTCTCGCATATAAGTGTTCAATAACAACAAATGTTCAACGTTGCCAGATACTTTCTCTGTATTCACATGTCACATTCCAAATCACACGTCACGAGTAATCGTCACCTAAAAACAAATTAGGTGTTCCCTCTCATATTGCTCCCGACGGACATGTGCGTAAAACGTTGCTAGGCGAGCAGAGATAGCCGGCGCCATTCACGACTGTGGCGGCGCGTGTGTAACGCCCTTTCAACCGCAGTCATCGCGTAGTCATTAGGAGCAGCCAATTCACGTGCTGGTTTCAATGGTTGAGTATGCGGAGGTTGTCGGTTCGCCACTCACCGGCGGAAAGTTGTCTTTTCTTTCCCTTCCCCTTTAAGAACATGAAGCTTATCGCAGATTAACCCTCATTCTTATTTCACTCAACATTTCTATTAAACTTCCCTTCCCCAGAGCCTTCCTTGGCTTCGTTGTGTTTGGCCTGCAAAA
>NC_051154.1:24294915-24352379 GCF_013339745.2 Dermacentor silvarum
GAGTCCGGCAGGGTTTCGCGCATGCACCGCAGTGGGAGAGCGGGAACGCACATGCACAGTCTAGGGTGCCTCGATGCCCTCCTGACCCACACTGCCCTTCCACAGCGAGGACTCGCGTTTGCTCTTCGCCGTGCGTTCGCGCCCCGTGTAAACGCGTGTCCCTCGCTCTCGCGCGCTTTCACTCGCACATATGTCGCGTTTGCTCACGCCGTGCAATCGCTCCCCGTGAAAGCGGAGATCAACCTGGCCGCCGGGCTGAACGTTCGAACGTCACCTCGGCTCCGCTACATTTGCCCGTTCTGGCCGGTCCACCTCGCTATCGCCCCAGGCACTGTGCCGGAGATTCGAGCGCTTATCAGCGGGTCCCCTGAGGAGTCAGGACCCACCTCTCAACCGGTAGGACCATCCCACCTCCTCCTATCGGTTCGAGAAGAACGAAGCGTGCGCTGAGGCCGCTAAGACCTCGCAAGTAGTCCTAGCTCGCACTCGGCGAGCGATGACCTGCTAGCCTCTTAACCCCATGGATAGACCACCTACGACGTCGGGTCTGCAAGCCGGACAATCTCCGGCCATGCAGCCTATTCTAGTACCCCCGACGCCCCAGCTCGCGGACCTACAGGGGATGGAGGAACTTACCTCGGCCAGTGACGACGACCGAGCGTCCTCCCCGGTGTTCCCGCAGGCTGCCCAACAACAAAGGACACCGTCGGACACAAACTGGGAACTGGCGTTCTCCCGGCGGCAGAAGCAAAACAAAAACGCCAGGACCGAGCACGAGAACTGGAAGGCCAGGCTACCGGGCCGGCCGGAATTCAGTCCCCGCCATGCTCTGCCAGCAACGCGCAGGTAAACAACTCGCCTCCTACCACGCAAACGGCAGCGACGCCCGACGCGTCCGCAGCGAACGCCAAGAGCTCGCCCGGAGAGACGCGCCGGCCGCGTCGCCGGCTACCGCCGCTACCTCTGAACGACTTCAAGATTATTCTGCGCCCTAAAAAGGGCCTAACTATCAAGACATTCACAACTCACCAGGTCTCCCGGGCTGTGGTGGCAGCCTGCAACTACCGTCCCAGGTGCACCGGCAACGACTTTATTGTGCGGATCCGTACAGGGTCGAACATTATTATCGCAAGCACTCCACACATCGAAACAGCTGAGCTCCTTCGTCGAGTGTCCACGCTCGCCTTCGGCGGGAGCAATCATGACTTCAACACCTATGTGGCGGCCCCTGACAACACTCTACGGGGCGTTATACATGGTCTGGACCCTGGAACTTCTTCAGATGAACTCAAAGCTATACCTGCGAGTGCCGACGCAGGGCGTTACTATCGATAGCGCCGGCATGCTAGGGACATCGAAGACGGCCGTTATAACTTTCGAAGGCTCCCTTGTTTCCCGCTACGTTCTCTACTACGGCGGGGAGGCTAGCGTGCCACCCGTACCGTCCAACCCGACAAGTGTGCCAGGTGTGCTACCAGCCTGGTCATCGCTCGGACGTTTGCCCCACTCCGGACGCTGCCGTGTGCCGTCAGTGTGGCATTTTGAACCCAAATATCGATAGTTTAAGCAGACTCTATACATGTATATCAAAAACATGGGACCGCCCCCTCGCGTGTGTGTGTGCTTGTGATGAAATTAGGTAAAAAGTTAAGTAAGCTCAGTGAATAGCAGTAAGTACTACCGGTACAGTGGGCGTTTGGAGCAACGGTCTCTCATCGCGCCACTGAATGGACCAGTCTTCGAAAACGCATCATTGAGACGACCCGTGCGATCGGAGAAGAGATCAATAATTGTTAATTTCCGTTAAGCGTAGATGGCGTCCGTCCTCGTCGGGGCGAAGGTGCGTTTCACAAGTCAAGGACGGCTATACGCGTGGAAATGCACGTGTGACCAGGCGATACCTACTGCCATAGCAATAGCTTGTTCGCATGCGTCTTTGCGCTAGAAAACTTAAAATACGCGCAAAAATCACGTAAGGGTTTTTTTTTTCCGAAGCTTTCGTCGCCCTGCTCCCTCATACGAGAGAGTTGCATTTTCTGCGGCAAGTGCATAGGCCGCTGTGTCTTCCGCTGTGTGCGAGCGTAGCAGCCGGTCATTTGCCTTTACGTTAACAGATTCAGAATTGCACATAATATTTCACCGCACAGCATACATACTGGCATGTGTACGCATTTTAAGTAGTGCGTGCAACTCAATTTCTGCTTCACTTACGCCGGGTGCAAACAGGAAGCGGCCTTGTACCTCACAGAATCTCGACTGATTCGTGTACTAGTGACGCAGGAATGAACTCCGTCTTGTTCAGTGCATAGTGCACATAATCAATTTCTCAGGACGCGTGAACTCTGACGAGAACTGTCAGCGCCTGCAACAAGAGTTTACTTACGCTGTACGGCGCACAGCAGTAATTCATGCATGCTTGTCGGCTGTCTGTTTCGTGCATTCTGTTGCGAGTCGGTGGAATTTTACTGCTGTCATCAACCCCTTCGTGTGTACATTGCTGGTTTGGGATTCCAGAACAAAACAGCAACTACCAACCTTCCGTAATTGCTGGTTTGGGATTCAACAACACAACAGTAATCACCAGCCTTCCGTAGGGGCGCAATCGCAAACAAGAGACGTTTCTCGCTCAGACTACGTTCGCACTTGGGAAGCGGCAATGCGGGCGGAAAGGCCAAAGCGACCGGAAAATTTTTTCCGCGCCTGTCCAAGTTGTGCACATTTGGTTTGCTACCGCCGCGGCCGCCTGTGCCGTTTTCGTCCAGATCCATCTCGTCTGCGTACGTTTGTCGGCGTGTTGGCGCTCATTATCACATTATTTCGAGCGGTATGTTAATTTTTTGACCCACGTACCGTCATCAAAAGTGATCATTTTACCCAACTTCGCCTCGTCATCTGCGACCTTCGGTAAATTCCTCGTTGGCGTTCCGTAATTCTCCTCACACGGGCGCGGTAGCGCTGAGTCACAGGTTGGTGCCTAGGCGTGATAATATTTCTTTAATAGCTTATATTTGCAAGTTGTAATAACATTTCATCATTTCGTATTGTCGGCGCCTCCAGGACACCAAAGGGGCAACGGGAACACCACAGCTAAAACCCGGACTGGCCCTTGTGTTGGGGCTCGCCAAATCCTGGGCGTCCTACGTGAGACCTACGCTCCCAATCTATCGTCGCGACGAGAAAAGTACCCCGCGACTTCTGCAACATACCGTACGTGTGCGAGGAGAATTATTAAAATTAAATTATGGGGTTTTACGTGCCAAAACCACGATCTGATTATGAGGCACGCCGTAGTGGGGGACTCCGAAAATTTGGACCACCTGGGGTTCTTTAACGTGCACCTAAATCTAAGTACACGGGTGTATTCGAATTTCGCCCCCATCGAAATGCGGCGGCCGTGGCCGGGATTCGATCCCGCGACCTCGTGCTCATTATGGAGCGCCAACGAGAAATCTGCCTAACTATTGTCTGCCCTGGAAGTGGAAGAAGAAATGGCTTTTATACTTCTACCTACTTGTTTTCTAGAAATGTACAATGAATAAACGGAAGACGCGGACACCTCGGAAACGGCGGTGGTGGGTTCGCCTGGCTTTGCAAAAGCGCGAGAAGTTGGGTCACGCCAAGGCTTCGTTGCCGCACCTCTGGTCGCGCGACGTTGAATACTATCGCGATTATTCCTGACAGTACGTTTTAGTACCACTCTTGTCGTAGAGAAAGGGGTGGTTCTTGATCGCGTCGATCAGCATTACAGCCTACACTTTTGGTGCCATGTTAAATTTTACGACTGGTTGTTTACATGCTAGTGTAGCTTCCAATGAAGCAGAACGACTTTCCGCCACGTTTCCGCTTCGCCATGGCGAAAAAATCGGCCCGAGACCGATTTGGCTCGCTGCCTGTCTTTCTGTCTGTTTTGCCGCCTAGGCGGGCGGATTTTTGCAAGATTTTGCCGCTTTCGACAGCTTCGAGACCAAGTGTGAACGTAGCCTAAGATCCTGAGCGAGCGCGGCCTAACCGGCGCCTGAAGGGAAGCGGCGGAAATGTATACCGGATGTTTCGACCACCTGGGGTCTTTAACGTGCACCTAAATCTAAGTAAACGGGCCTCGAGCGTTTTCGCCATCATCTAAAATGCGGCTGCCGCATTTGTGGCTTCAGTTGTTGCGCATTTGTTGCTTCAGAATGCGGCCGCCACATTCTCGCCCAAAACTTCACACAGTGTCAAAGCCTTGACAAACACCGTGACAGTTTTTTTCCATATGCAGACATGATTCGCTGTAAATTACCAACCCAAACGGAAGCGCCAAAGAATGAAATTGTGATAGTAGCCCCGGTTTCATGAATTATGACGGCGCGAAGCGACGAGAACTAAGGGTGGGTAAGGGGAGGGGGGGGGGGGGGGTTGCGGGAAAAATTTCGGGGGGGGGGGGGGGTTGAACCCCCCCAACCTGCCTCAGTGCAAGTTCTGTGGGGAGGGACACCTCCCAGGGGCCAAGGAGTGCCCTCAACGTCTCAAAACTCTTCGCCGTAGCAGAACGCCTCAACGCCAGCCGCCAAGCGCGCGCCACCGGTGGTTCAGCAACGATGACGACTGCTCAAATACCCCTTCCCGGTGCCGCTTCAACCCTCCCAGCCCGAGCAACGCAGCTCCCGCGCCCAGCCGGAACGCCACGCCACCCAGGACCAACGCACCGGCCTGTAAAGAAGGGCTCCGCTGCACCAGCCGGCCGGCCTGCCGCCCCGCCGCCCGACAGGGCCGCCAACGTAAGCTGGTCGACTGTGGCAAAGACCCCCGTCGCTCTGCGCTCAAAACCCCCCACTCACACTTCAATACGAAGCACTGGCCCAAGAGAACCAGCAGCTTAAGAAAGAACTCTCACAACTTAAAGCCGAACACGCTCGTGAAATGGCTGAGCTACGCGCCCTTATCACCCAAGCCGCCACCCCCCCACTCCACCCCACACACGAGGCCCCTCACTGCGCGGATCCTCCTGCATCCCCCCAGGAACCCCCCATTACATATACCGTACTACACGAAATGTTGCGAGAACTCACGAAGCAACTCACGCAACAACAACAGAACCAACACCACCAACTTACGCAGAGCTTGTCTGCCCAACTCTCCCAACTGGGCACACGCATCGCGGATGTCGAAACATACCTTGAAGCCCGCTTTGCGGAAATAGGCGGCTCACTCCGCAAGAAACGAATGCCCACTCCTACCTCTACCCCCCGATTCAACTCAACCCGGTCACCCCGCGCGGACCGCAACCGGCCCCGGAGTTATCGTCAAGGCCCCACAACTCACCCTACCTCCCACCTCTCGGAATTAACATGGGCAGCACCACCGCATCTCAGCAAAAACGCTTAGAAATCTGGCAATGAAACTGCCGAGGCTACCGTGGTAAGCAGAGCCTCCTTCAACAATACATAAACACCCAGCTTGAACCGCCAGACGTCATCGCCCCACAGTAGCCAGGTGTCTCGTCAACCCTGTCAGGTTATTCTCGTCAATAAGGCGCTCACTGTCATTGCCCATGACGTCATCCCGGACACTCATATTGAGCATGTCATTGTAGAGATCGTGCTCCGGCGCCGGAAAAAGACCAGCAAGCACAGCCTCTTCATCCTCAATGCCTATAGTCCCCCCCGGCAACGCCACACAGACTTTTACACCCTCATCCGAGGTGCTTGTACCCTGGCCAAGGGTAAGGATCTGATCCTACTCGGGGGTTTCAATGCCCAAGACACAAGCTGGGGCTACCGGAATTCCGACCACAAAGGCAAGCAAATTGCCGCTGCCGTCGACACTTACCGGCTCCAGCTCCTAACCGATCATACCACACCCACCCGCATCGGAAACAGTGTTTGTCGTGATACCTGCCCTGACCTTAGCTTCATCGGAGGCAGCTCCACGTACACTTGGGAAAATCTCATGGAAACCCTGGGTAGTGACCACTATATCATTCGCACACAACTCACTGAGGATGCCCTGCGGCGTCCCATCGGGAAAGCCAAAATCACGGATTGGGATGCATTCCGATGCGATAGCGAGCAAACCCTCGACGCTAACACTAGCCTTACGGACTGGTGCGAACAGCTTCGCCGCAACCAAGATCGCCACACAAAACACATCACCCGCACCACCCAGACCCCCGGGGTAGACGGCCACCTGCTCCACCTGTGGGAGCATGTCGCAGTCTGGAAGACTCAAAAACATAATCGAAAACTTAAGGTCAAAATTGCCTTGCTCACCACCCAAGCAGAGGAATACGCCGCCAGCCTAGCCCGACTCAACTGGGCGCAATTCACGGACACCCTTAAGGGCTCTTTGGGGACGGCGCGCACGTGACTCATTTTGCGCGCTCTCATCGACCCCACCAGCAGCAAAACTGAAACGAACAAGGCCGTCCATCGCCTCATTCACACATTTGACGGTACTGATGACGACCTTCTCGACCAGCTCCGCAGAAAATGCTTTGGCGATCACAACCCACCCCTGCCAACACTGTCTATCAAGGCTCCCCAAACGCCCTCCTGGACCGCCCCATAACGATCGAGGAAGTATATGCGGCCGTCCGCGCAAGCACACGCAACACTGCTGCCGGGGCTGACCGCATTACATATTCGCTTATCCGTAACCTCAATGACACCGCCCTGCAAGATCTCACGGCGTTCTTGAACACCCACTGGCAGAACGGCACCATCCCCCCGGAGTGGAAGCATGCCGAGGTGATCCTTATCCCGAAACCAGGCAAGAAGTTGCAAATCGAGAACCTGCGTCCAATCTCCCTTACTTCATGTCTGGGCAAGCTTTTCGAACGCGTCGTCACCTTCCGCCTTCAGACCTACCTCGAAGATGGCAACCTGCTCCCATACACAATGTTCGGGTTCCGTGCGCATCTGTCCACTCAAGACGTCCTCCTCCAACCAAAAGAGGAAGTCATCGAACCCGTACCCTGCTATGGTGAAAACGTCATCATGGCGCTTGATATCAAGGGAGCATTTGACAACGTTAGCCACGCAGCCATTCTCGAAGGCCTTGCAGCCCGGAACTGCGGCCACTGCCACTGCCCTGCCACTGTCGGATGGATGTGATCCGATCAGACACCCTCGTAGTCCCTAATAAGGGTACGCCGCAGGGTTCGGTCATCTCCCCCCTCCTTTCAACGTGGCCATGGTGGGCCTGGCACATCAACTCCAACACATCGAGGGCGTTCGCCATGCCATGTATGCGGACGATATTACGGTCTGGGCTAACCCAGGGCTCCCTCGGCGAAAAAGAATACAACCTCCAGCAAGCCGCCACTTGTGTCGAGCAATATCTGCATGCCCGCGGGCTGGCCTGCTCCACCGAAAAATTCTAGCTGCTCCGAGTTCGCCACTCCACAACCCAGCCCCGCCAGACTGCCCACGAAAACCCCATCCGGGTCCTCCTCGCTGGCAAAGTCGTCCCCGAACGCTCCATCATCAGAGTGTTAGGTGCGTGGCTGCAATCCAACCGTCGCGCCACACATACCCTCACACTCTTGCGCAACACAACGCTATACAAGTGGCCCGCATGATTGCCTGTGTCACCACCCGCCGCCATGGAATGCGGGAAGAAGATACTCTCAAGCTCGTTCGAAGTCAGATAGTGAGTCGGATCGTCTACGGCCTCCCCTACCATCACCTAATTCAGCAAGAACGTGACCAAATTAACGCCATGATGCGTCGGGCCTATCGGGTGGCCTTAAAGCTTCCCCCTGGCGCCCCAACAAGCAAACTCCTTGCCATGGGGGTACATAAGACCTTCATGGAGCTATGTGAAGCACAAATGGCCCCTCAGCTCCAGCGCTTAACGCTCACACCCACAGGCCGCGCCCTCCTGCAGCTCCTCGGACACAATGGTACCCTCCGGGAGGCAGCGCGACTCCACCTAGTCCCAGATCATGTCCGCTAAAAACTCACCGTTGCACCTATCCCCCGCAACATGGACCCACTACTGCACCAGGGTCGACGGGAAGCACGAGTTGAGGCCTTAGCCCTCAGCTACGGTGAGAACAACACCACTTGCTACACCGACGCAGCACTGCATGACACCACCCGCACTCGAGCAGTAGCGGTCGTCCTCGACCACCACCACAGGGAGCTAGCCAGTGCATCCCTCCACTGCCAGAACATCACGGAGGCTGAAGAAGTTGCCATCGCACTTGCCATCGCTCAGGGCAACAAGCTAGGACGGTCGTTTCACGTTCTCGCGGACTGCCAGGCCGCCTGCCGCAATTACCTGAAAGGACGCGTTTCTCAACCTGCGCTCAATATCCTCCTCAGGGCACATGACGTTGGCGAACAGCTGCACATCGAACACCTCCGATCAGGCATAAGATCATATGGACACCTGGCCACGCGGGGCTGGAGGGAAACCAGGCGGCGGACAGGGTCGCTCGAGGGATATACAAGCCGAGCACCCGATCACCCTGCCCCTGAGGCACCCGTTCCAGTACCGTGTGACTATTCGCCCATTCTAAATTATTATAAGGGTACCCGAAGAAAATACTTTCCCCCCCATCGCTCACTCACCCATGAGGAGGCTACCAGCTGGAGACTTAACCAGGCAGGTACCTACCCCAACCTCCACCTCCTCAGGAAAATCCACCCCACGGCATACCCTTCACGCTGCCCGTGGTGTTCCGAGAAAGCCACTCTATTCCACATTACATGGGCATGTCGTACAATTACTGCCTTACCCCCCGAATTATCTCTGGTCCCCTGGTTTGGAAAGGAAATGAAATGAAAGGTGGGGAAACCCGTTCCTACTGGTATGCAATAACGGGTATAAAACCAATGAAAAATAAAAGAGGAGGGGGTAAGAAAATTAACCCCAAACGCATATTTTTGAGTTAAAAACCAATCGGAAAAAATGTCACAGTTTCGCCCTAAGGGCGAAGCAATGAATGCGATGGCAACACAGCAATGCCATACGAAGTAAGGTGAGCGGCTTTGGTAGCAATATGAATTGTAGTAAACATGAGCTGATTAAGTAAGCAGATGTGCTGCGCCGTAAGTAGACCGACATGAAGAGAGACTCGATGACCACGAGAAGGCGCCTGTGAAACGGTGGTGTTCATGAGAAGCGCTTCCCGTGGGCAGCGCGTGCGAAGGGACACACCTGTAGCGCTGCACTGCCGATCCGGGCAGCATTGCATGTGTAGCGTGCGTTGGAAAATGTGGCCCGACTATTACTAACTGAGTGAACAAGCGTGGTGTGAGTGCGCACAAACAAACATGAATAGATCACACTGAATGACTGCAGACAACGACTGTCAAAACGCGGCAGCAAGCAGCGGGCGAAGGTACGTGCGGTCTATCGCTTCAACGGAAACTGAGCGGCGAATGCACGGCGCATAAAGGACAGAGCCGTGTGGAAATAAGCGACGGTGCGAGGGAGCGACGAGCGCGGTTGCTGGCAGAGTAGAAGTGCGCTCCCCCTCCAGCTCCCTCCGGCGCTGGCTTCCCGCTTCCTTGCTTGTGCGTGGGAGATTGAGTGCGTTCGCTCTCCGTGATAGCGCGCGTCCCCGCACGCTTCCGCTCGGGCATACGGCGCGCGGCGAAGATTTTATCTATAGGGAACCTGACGGCGACGGCAACGGCGACGACGACGGCGACGCCGACGGCAGAAATCCGGTTGAAGTGTCCATATAATTGCTATCGCAATAAAAGAAAATTTCGGCACAGTAACTTCTAATGCCCTAAAGTTCAGTCAGCGCCTTATCCCCCTTCCAACACCCGAGCGCGGAGCGGTGGGAGTCGCTGTTGGCCAGCGAGGCTTTGGACGATCAGCTTAGCCTGATTGACAGGGCACGTAGGGCGGCGACGGCGAGCGGAGCCCTGGACTGAGGGCCCCCCCTCCGCGAGACGAAGAGCCTCCGATCTTCGAAGACTCACCGCGAATCTTACCATTGCTCAATAAAAGTTTCCATCCATCCATCCCCGTGAAAGCGCGCGTCCCTCGCCTTCGCTCGCTTTCACTCGCACATACAGTATACGGTCAATGAGAGATTTTTTATATTGCCGGACGCGACGATCGGAAGGTCAACCCTTAACAGCTTCGCTGTAAAAAAAATGTCGCAGTTTCGCCCGTAAGGCGAAGCATCAATTGCGATAGCAAATTGGTAGAGAGCTATTCGGAGTAGGGATAGTAGAGTAGTTTTATCGGCCGCATAAACTTGGACACATTCGCTTTCTAACTGAATTGACAAGCGTGGTGTCATCGCGCACAAGCAAACATGAATAGATCACACTGAATGACCGCAGACAACGACTGTCAAAACGCTGGCGCGGCCGCTGCGGCGGGCGAAGAATCGTGCGGTCTATAGCTTCAACGGAAACTGAGCGGCGAATGGACAGCGGATAAAGGTCAGAGCCGTGTGGAGACACGGCCGGGCAAGACTGGCGCGCGCGCTCGCTCGCTTCTTAAGAAGCGAGTGCGCGCCAGTCGAGCCCGGCCGTGGTGGAGATAAAGAGACGGTGCGGGCGACGGCACCACAGCCAGTGCAAGCGTATTTGTTGGCAGAGTAGAAGCTGCACCCCCCGTCCCTCCTGCGCTGCCTCCCCGCTTTTTTTTTTTTTTTTGCTTTCGCGTGGGAGATTGCGTTGCCAGTTCTCCTTGCGCTGGCTTGCAAGATAAGCATTTGGTGCCGTAGCACAGCGTCGCCCCGCCTCCCTCCCCCCATACCCCCACGGCCTTTTGGGCGACAATCGCGTTTGCTTTCCGCCGTGCGTTGGCTCTCCATGATAGCGCGCGTCCCCCGCGCGCTTTTACTCGTACGGCGCGCGGCGACGATTTTATCGCCCTTGGAATCTATACGGAACCTAACGGCGACGGCGACGACGACGAAGCCGACGGCAAAAATCCCGTCGAAGTGTCCGTATAATTGCTATCGCAATAAAACAAAATTATGGGGTTCCTAATTTGTTAGGAATTTGTGTCCACCTGGGGTAGACGCGGCGCTTGCGGCGGTTTCCGCTGCCCGTTCTGCTCCTCTGCTTTCCAGACTCGTCGTGGTCGCTGCGGTGGTCACTTGCCGGTTGCCGGTCCGTGGTGTCCGTGCGAGCAACGCTGTACGAGCGAAGTGGTAGCATCGCCTGGGTCGACTTGACACGCAACTTGCGCCCCTCCACGGTGGCTGCAACAACGCCTTCGAGGCTTAGCACAGTCAGGCACTCTGTTGCTGGGAGCGGCCAGACGTGTCCCATGCTTAGATTCAGCTTTACTCAAAAGTACCATTTATGAATTTATAGCAGGAATGTTTGGACCAATAGCCAACAGGATAGTGAATGGCTTAATTAAAGATTATAATTAAACAATGGATTGCAGGCAGAAAAGGTATACATAGTAGCACACATTGCTGACCGCTTACACTGTGCAGTTTCAGCGGGAAAGAGCGAGGAATATTCACGCAAGGTTCTTCGTACACGTCGAATAAAGCTCGAAATGTTTAAGTCAACGCTTAGCAACGCACAACGTGTGACGTCTCGAGTGGCTTTCAATATAGGCGTTCTTCTGGTATGTCTATCTCGCTACTACTGTCCCTTCAATGGACTGTTGATGACTGAAACTGAGATACTCCGCGTTAACAAAGCTGACTTGCTGCCCCAGTTGTACCCAATGAGACTTACTACAACTTGTGGTTTATGTTACAACCATGTGACGGAAACTTTACAACGAATACATACAAGCATAGGGGAAAATAATTATTATGTTTTATATTGAAATATAGAAATAATAAGGTAAAGGCAAATGAAACTGCGCGAAAATATAAACTTGTCGCTGGTGGCAGCTGAGCCCACATCTTTCGCATTACGCATGCGGTGTTTTACCAATCAAGCTTGCGTGGCGTCGATTCTGCCGTCCACTTACTTGTATGTGTACAATATTAGAAGAACTTGTAGCTGGATAATTGGTAATCCATCTTGGTATGGTAACAGGTTCAGAGCGCAAGGACAAAAAACTCATATCCACGCACACACGCACTCACGTACACAAATAATACATCAAGCATGGGCGGTGATCGTGAATACATGTGTGAACCATTATGGCGAATAGACATCCAGTAGTGAACGCCTGTGTTAAGTAGGAGTTTCCGGCTTCGCCTCCAGTCCGTATGGATCTATGGCGGTCATGACCGTGAGCGGCCCTGGGAGCCAATGCCGCTCACGGCCATGGTCGCCATAGTGATATTCGGACTCAAGACGATGAGGCCATTCGTGTCTGGACAACGACGAATTTGGAGCTAGCACTGGCTTTTGAATTGGCCTTTTGGTCAAGTGCCGCGTATACTTGTCTATAAATATACTTGTAGATAGTCTCTTGTCTGCGTCTTTCCACGTAACAATATGGTTGTAACAAACAAGAAATTTAGGCCATCGGATTCGCGTATTCTACTCGCTCATGGGGTGCTTTACAGGTGAGATGATGCGCAGGATCGAGTCACACAATCATTACAAGTTTTTTGGCTTTCCGCGCGTTTTCGGTGGACGCGGACGTATCGAATAAACCTTGCGGCGCTTCAAAATGTTGGAGTAATTTAAGCATATCACCTCACAAATTCATGTTTGGTAAACTTTGCGTCTGTTTATTGATAACAATAAAAGTCCGCGCGTTTGCGACTGGGGAGCAGGCCGACGGAGTGTCGCATCTGGCCAGTAGCCTGCTCTTCAAGCATATTTTGTAATTTTCAGACAGCCGAAAATAAACTTTACATGCCCTAAAGCCAGTGCATGTCGTAACGCATCTCGCCTCTCGTAGTAAAAGAGGACACAAACATATAATTGCCGTAATGATGATACGCTAAATAACATCGCAGGCATCTCGCTGTTGCTATGAAGTTTTTCCTATATTGTTATCTTTTAAATTTACCTGAGGTTGACACAAAATGCATTTGATTGTTCACTCATTTCAAAGCCACATGCGGGATCTAGCTTAAGTGCTGTGTTTCGTTCACCACTCGCTTGGCATGCGACTCCATCTGGCATGCAATGCGACAGGACTGAGTAAGCAGGCTCACCGGTAGTAATGGCGGGGGAGGGCGTCGTCTTGGCTTCGGTCGACTCGGTCAGCGTCGCTGACGGTTGATCGCCGTCTGTCAAGGATAGCAGAGGCGAGTTGCCTTTCTTGTCCAGAGAACAGCCAGTGGCCTTTGCGTTTCGAAATACGGGCGCGGACGTCGAGTTCTTCGTGACCTTGCGAGACCAGCGAGCCGTGCCTGCTGTGGTATTCCTAAACGGCCCTTCGCCGGAAAGGTGCCATCGGCCACGCGTTGACGAGGTCGCGGGCGTAGGCAGGTCGGGGTCGCTCGCACTCAGCGTGGTGTACAGGGCCTTATACCTGGCACGGTAGCGGCCACGAAGCCACAATGCGGCGATCGCCAGGCACAGGAGAAGGGCCATCAGGGCCAGGCACGCCACCACGAGGCAAAGCGCAGTGCTTCGCAGATCACGCTTCGAAGGCTTAGGACGATCTTCTGCGGAGGGCGTCATTTCATTCTCGCCGTATGTCAGGAGACGGCGCCTGTCTCGTCGCAAGGGTATGTCAGAGGCTGTTAAAGCGAGAATAACGCCGTCGTTGCTCCTGCACGTTAGAACGTACCAGGACTTAAGCAACGCGTTCAGGGATCCTGGCGCCCAACGCAAAGCACGAAAGAACGCACCGAACGAAGAAAGCTGGCGCACAAATACTAACAACGTACAATGCGTTTTTCAAGCCATAACGTGATATTTATGAAATGCATATACATCGAAGCCAGGGCAAGCAAATATTGCTCGAGATTGCAAGGTGGGTCAAAAGCTGAAATAATTACAAATTACTGAAAGTAGGGCAGATGGGATTCGTGCACCGAGAATGGTTATTTGGCGGCTCAGGTATTCCGACTCACCCAGTTAGGTTTCCAACGTCGCTCCGCCTGCGCCTCACACTGTTGTTGAAGTAGTCGACCCCGTTGTTAACCAGCCTTCGGCTCGGCAGGCCTGCGGAGATGACCGGGACGTAGTAGGTCACCGGCTCCGTATCTTCCTGGTTGGGGTCCCGCCGGTCGTTGCCGTAAGCAGCGGGCACGGTGGACAGGAGACGGAAGACGACGCTCATCGTACATATGAGCAGCATCATGTCTCCGTGGCATCGACTAAGTGCTGGAAGTAATTGCACTAGCAATAGCAGATATTCATGTTGATTCCTTAATCTGGTAGTCGTCGATGATGATGATGAGCCTTCAGAACATGGAATGTACCCACAATGAAGGATAGGCCAATAATAGGGTGCTTTACATGCCCAGTTCCTGCACGCTTTGCAGGAACGAACCAACCCTTCCCATATACCGGATATACCGGAACCAACCCTTCCCATATATCCTTCTCCTGGGTCACGCCCTGGTCCTGGTTAGCCTAAACTAACCATGATGCGACGACTGCGACGGAGAGAATGACGTCATCTGACGGTAGGCCCGCAGTCCGCCGTTGTCGCTTGCGTTCGATGTCTCGAGTTTGCTCGGCGGCGTGGTTAGCAGCATTCGTCCGCTATTGCCGCTTGAGATACTTCGAATATAAATTGCTTCAAAATTAAATCTGTCCGTTACGTAAGACAATGAATGGCTCATACCCCCGTAAACCCGGCCTCCCCATTACGACGACAGAAGAGAAGTGAAATTCTACGCTGGAATGATGAGCGGCAACGTAGCCAGCTGTGGAAGCAGACGACGACGACGAACGCGGGAGCAGTGGCACGAGCGCGTGCAGACCATGAGCGTGAGTGCAAACTGAGGGACGCCAACGAGCCAGCTGCGGAAGAAGACGATGATGCTCGAACCAATGCTGATGATGATAATTTTCGCGTACGACGCCATCAACATCGACGGCGACACGAGTCAGGCAATACAAGCTTCGCTTCAAAACCGGTAATTAGTATAGTCGTAAGTCGGAGATATTCGTTGTTATGGTTCCCAGCGTGAATTGCGCATACCCGCAATGTAATAAGTATGAACTGATGATGACTTCAAAGCTAGTTGCGCATAGCCACTCCGGAGGATTGACGAAGAATTGGATGCTGTCGGCAAAATGCACAATAGGGATAATCTTGAAAATAACTAAACAACTAAAAACAACATGAAGAGCGAAAAACGCGTGTGCATGAGCAGTATAGACGGGTAGAATTTAAGTTTTGTTTGAATAAACAATAATAAAAAAAGTTCCAAAAGGCGAGAGAGAATTGTGAAATGAACCAAGAAACAGTGGGTTTAACAATGAAGTCGCTGGCATTTCCAAAGGAAGTTTTAATGAAAATGCATATATAGGATGTTCCTGCAAGCACGGATGAATCTTCAAAAAATGACGGATCATTTTTCGCGAACGAAAGTAAGTACGTGTTGTTCACAGTCAAGCTGAGAGACCACCAGTAATTTTTGTGGTCGACATTCAATAAATTAATTACAGTTAACTATTTAAGTGTATTGACAGATAAGACGTTGGTTTAGCGGTTGTAGGTAATTATACGAAACAACGAACTAGGATGTTTTCAGCAAGATACAATTATATAGGTAATTCTTTCAGACGAAAAAAAAAGCACGCGAAAAAAAAAGAATACCACCTGATTGCGCAGTCACCGAAATTAACGTCCCTGTATGTTCCAAAGGTAGCGCAAACCATTGTTCAAATAGGAATGGAGAATTTCCTTCCCGCCCTCTACCCCTCTCCTGAATTCTTCGCCATTTTCCGCTCTCCCATTGGACGAGGCTTGACACGTGACGAATAATCCGCCCGGCTTTCGTTATCGCGTGAAAGCGGCGCCATTAGTGAGCGTAGAAACACCGGGACACATGTGCGCTGTGCGTGTGCGTAGGCTTTTTCCATTTTTGAAGACGCGCTCGGCTGCAACACAATGCCGACTTGCTGTTCTGTTGGATGTTCGAATAGCATTGCCAAGGGGGGCAAGCTTTTTGCGGTTCCTCGTGGCAAACGAAACCTTAAACGGCGAGCGACATGGCTTCACCGTTCAAAAATGTCTGGTAGCAGGAGTATTGCAATGAGGGACGACGTTACAAACGTGCAATAATTTTGTTTCAAGTTCTCACTATAATAATGTGCAAGTATGTAATGTGCAATGATTTCTGCGTTGCAATGTTTTTTACTTATTATCTTTATGTCATGAATTCATAATGGTGATCTTACCTTTATTCAATGCTGCTGTTATGTGCAATAATTGTTTTGTTTGAATGTTCCGTCTTATTATGAATATTTTTGTGTTGTGAAAGAGTGCCGTTATCTTTATGTATACGCTTACAAATGCGCGAAGATGCAATGTGCAATGATTGCTTTGTTTCATGTGTTATCATATTTGGAAACTTGTGAACGAGAAAGAGTGCTCTTTATTCACAAAAATAATTCGGTTTATTTGTTTAAACTATTTGTAAATGTGTGTTCATTGACAATAATAAAATGTTCTTGGCATTAGGCGGCGTCATTACTGAGGGAGGTTCTGATCGCTGTTCTCACCCATTTACTGATGAACGTGGGAAGGTGGGTGCGTTCGCGAGTTCACCATCAGCCAACGACTGAGTAAAAAAGCAAAGTCCCGGTTTATGCTCTGCGGCGAACAAAAGGGCGCATTTTGGCAATATGAATACCAGCATGACTTCTCGTAAATGAGCATAATGGAAGAGTCGCCAATTAAAGAGCAAAACGAGGAGCAACCAAGGCATATAACTGTGGGGGAAAGAAAAGCGCTCGGACGCATTAAAAAAAAAAAACAAAAAAAAAAACAAGACACGTTGAGGGTATTTAGCACATAAATGTCTCCGCCGTGTTGTGTGTGCATAGTTTGATGTAGCTATTTGTTTTCGTAGAACACCATTCGATTCCGAGAAACAATCAGCAGTATTATAAAGATTGCTTAGGACTGCGTTTAAATTCTTCTACCTTTCGCTTTCGTCGTGTGAGCGACGCAGATTCTACTAACAATTGAAGGTACTACAGATCTTACGTAGATATTTTACGTACGAACAGCCTTTTAAAAATGCGCCCAGCTAGGTCGCGTTTCAGGCAAGCGCTTCAACGCGCCGCATGCGATACAAAATGAAGCGGGCGGTAGCGGCCGCGCGCTTCGCTCACTAATGGCGGCCTCGAAGGAGGGGCGAGGAGGAAACAGCGCGGAGAGGGAGTTGGCGCTACCTTTGAGAAACACAGGGACCTTAACTTGCATCAGAAAGCAGCGCCCTCAAACCGGATCACTGGGTGCGAAAAGTATTGCGAGGGTATATTGCCGCACAAAGTACAACTGCGCACGAGCTATTTCCAAGATGCGCTAAGATCTGTGGGTGCTTGTTCTGCACCAAAATCAAGACGATGCGCTACCGCTACAGCAGCAACTCTCCCGCCTACAATCAATCAATCAGTCAATCAATCAGTCAACCAATCAATCATGTTTATTTAAAGTGCCTAGGAACAACCCTACGGTTTGGGGATGGCGCACGGTAAAAAAACAACAAAAAACATACAAATACAAATACAGGGAAAAATATGAAATAGAAAACAACAATTATGATAACGAATAGTTTACAATCAACAAAGTGTTGGGCTGCTGAGCACGAGGTCGCGGGATCGAATCCCGGCCACGGCGGCCGCATTTCGATCGGGAGCGAAATGCGAAAACACCCGTGTACTTAGATTTAGGTGCACGTTAAAGAACCCCAGGTGGTCCAAATTTCCGGAGTCCCCCACTACGGCGTGCCTCATAATCAGAACTGGTTTTGGCACGTAAAACCCCATAATTTAATTAAATTTTTAACAATCAACAAAAGCCAATATGAATTCACAACAGGCAGACGGAGAAAAACGCGAAGAAAGCGTGAGAGTCAATAAAAATAAATGTATCAATCAAGCCTTTAGATTTTGTGCCCAGAAAGAAAAAAAAAAAAAACGTGTGAGGTTTTAATCGAAAACATCCGAGTTATGTAGTTCCTCTGACAGGAACTTGTGATGGATAAGTACAAAGAAATTATTATATTCCCCACCTGTTCAATAAGCTTCCCAGTTGAGTAGTGAATCAGCGAAATTTGTCTGGATTAAAGAATGCCCTGAATACAACGATAGAATAGGAGTTTTCACACGTATACAATCTCCGTTGTTGTGGTGTGATCTTTTCCAAAATTAATGCAAAACTATGTTGTCCGCACAGTTTTCACGTTTTCTTTGTTCTCGATAGGTTGTAAATTTGTATATATATTGTGCCATTTTTACTCCATTTTAATGATTGCTGTGTACAACGTGTTTTTATCATAAGTGTTGTTTACTTGACATATTTACCTGAGGAGTTATAACACGTTTTCTTCTTTTTTATTTAGTTTAAGTATATTTAATTTGTTAGGACAATGTCGTTGAAAAGAAACGTTACAATCATCGCATTCCACAGGTGCTAACATATGGGGCGGAAAAGGTATGGAGCTCGAGCACAAGTTGAGGACCGCGCAAAGAATGATGGAACGAAAAATGTTAGGTGCAACTAATGAGGCAGGTAGAGAGCGGTGTGGATAAGACAGCAAATGCGAACAGCCGATATTCTAGTTGACATTAAGAGAAAAAGAGCCAAAAAGAGAGAGCAGAGCCAAAGCCCTGCTGGAGAAAGCTCAAAATCATGCTGAAGAATGCTCGTTCGTTGACGCGGCTTTCATGCCCAATGGACGAGCCTTCACAGCAGTCATTCTGAACGGCAAAGGTGAAGTCGTCAACTCGGCTTCCACGTACACCACACAACCAGACATTGCAGAACAAGTAGCCATCGCATTGGCACTTTTAGACCAAAAGACATCCAGGATCCACAGCGATTCTAGGGCAGCCGTCCGAGCATTTGCCAAAGGAGTCATCTCTAGACAGGCCCTGGCAATTCTCGACGGAAAGGTCGTCAAACCCCACACGATCATCTGGTTTCCTGCTCATATGGGAGAAATCAACGGTGCTCCCGTGAACCTCAACGAATCTGCCCACAATGCTGCACGAGGACTTGCCAACCGTGCAGCCACATGGCAAGAAGATGCTGAGGTTCCTGATTACAAGGACCACCTCCTCACGTACAACGAGCTAACCAAGAACTTCTACCTACAATGCAGGGTCTTCCTCCCTCCGCATAGTAAACTAAATAGAACTCAGGTCATTACGCCAAGACTCTTACAAACGAGAACTTATCCGAACCCTTTATTAATCAACAAGATCTATCCGGAGATCTCTACTCATACAACATGCGAGAAATGTAACGACACCATAGATCTAAGCCATATGCTGTGGCGTTGCTCCGCGTTACGCAGCGACAAGGACAACACTGAAGAGCGGTGGGACGCAGCTCTACGCAGTCTCACATTAGATGAACAGCTATGGGCAGTCCAACGGGCCCGCGAAGCGGCCGATAGGCTAGGCCTTTCGGTCCCAACGTGAGAGCGGCCCGCTTCGGGCTAGGAATCTAGCGCGACCCAATGGACCAAAATAAAGTTTTTCCATCCATCCATCCATCCATTAAGAGAAAAAAAGAATGGAGCTGGGCAGGACATGTAATCCATTGGGTAAATGAGCGGTGGACCAGTAGAGTAACAGGATGGATGCCAAGAAAAGGGAAGCGCAGTCGAGGACGGCAGAAAACTAGGTGGGGTGCTGAAATGAGGAAATGTGCAGGTGCAAGTTGGAATCAGCTAGCGCAAGACATGGGCAATTGGAGGTCGCAGCGAGACGCCTTCGTCCTGCAGTGGACTTGTTCTTCTCCTTTCAGGTTATGACACGTACCCTCGAGAGGGGGTTGGCTATGGCTCGCCATGGAAACATAATATGAAGTTCTTGCTTCCTGTTAACTTATTGGTTATAAATTATTTTTCTTTTGTTTTGTTTTCTTGAAAAGTGGTTATGCCAAATATGACGATGATGTCAGATTATGAACATAATGCGATCTCGTCTTAATAATGAAAAAAAGGTGTTTAACATGACAGTCTCCCTGTAGCATTGACGTACTTATGGAAAATCTTACACGCTTCCTTTCGCGCTCGACCAAGGGTAGTTGCACCAAAAGATAAAATATTAATCACACAGAGTGGAAGGCTCTTGCGGAATATCATCTCAAGTAGTAGTTCTAGTTCTAGTAGAAAGTTCTAGAAGTAGTTCACAACTTCTAATTTCGGTTGCTCCAAGAGAGCAGCCATTCCAGTTTATTTCAGGTAGGTTGAAACCCCCCAAAAGCATAGCATTATCATCAAGTTGCATATTGAATCCACAAATCGTCGGATACTTAAAAGTTCTTGTGCTTTTTAACCTTAATAACCGCCAATGTGGACGGCGTGGTTATTAAAAATTATCTGTGTCCATACATACGTTATATAACCTGGAAAATGGAGTATAGTAAAATAGATATTATTTCGAATCATTAGCGCAACCCCGCCACCTCTTCTATCCCGCAGTTTCCTAACCATTACGTAAGAATTAGGTGTTACTTCGCTATCTTATATATCTTGATCAAGCCATGCCTCAGTAATCATAATAATGTCCGGTTCATGTTCTAGAATCATTGCTTCGGTATCCTCGACCTTATTTAGTATGCTTCTTGCTTTCACATTCAATATCTTAAATCTTTCGCTTTCTAAAATTCACGCAGAGTCATTCTGTGGGAACGCATCACACTCGTAGCACTCTTTCGTGTGTTCATTCCATGCATAAAGGATATTGGTGACTGATTTTATCTTGTACAAGCGGAACCTTGGCTCCCTTCGACCTTTCATTTTCTGAAGAAGCCCATAGACTTCCGTATTTCGACGATTCTTTTGGAATAGTCCTCATTGACGCTTAAATTTGTTCGCTTAAGCATAGAACAGTGATGTAAAATTTTACATTTATCTGGAAAGTCAGCCACCCTTAACATGATGGGACAGTCTCTACCTTCAGTATTTTAGCCTAGACGATGAATTCTTTCAATTGTAGTTATTTGAAGTTTCAAAATACCACTAAAGACATCATCATTCACCTTCTTTGATACCAAAGTATCCTGAATTTCGCGCCCCTCTTCATTAATCCCTCTTATTGTCGAGCTTTTTCGCCTGGACCTATTTTCTAGTTCATCAACCTTCGGGTGGAGAGCACTTATTTCCCTGTCTTTTTCATCAAGACAGACCTCAGCATTGGTACGTTGCTATTGAAAGCATCAAAGTCCTTCAATCTTTCTTTTATGGCAGAATGCCTGCTATTCATTTGAAGTAAGGTTGCTTCAGATAGGGCCTGGTTTTCTTGAATTTCAGAAAGCTTTAGAAAGATTACTTGCTGCGTTTCAAGAAGTTACTTAATCAGTTACGCGTTAGTAGGCCCAGGATTTTCTTTTACCTCAACCGATAGTGACAAGAACATTCCCGCCAAAGAAGAACATCCGCCATCGCAATTTACAATGGCACGTACAGGGTAGCATGACCAGACGTGAGGCGACATTGTCACGGCCGTGCCGCCGCATCCACTCAAAAACGTTGCTACCGCCGTTTTTAAGCCCAAGAGTTTGGCACCCTCGCATGCCAGTATCGTCCTGGTGACGTCAGGGCGCTCGCAAATGATCCAACCACGGCTTGCCGAAAACGGACCTTGTGTTTTAGATTTGATTAGTTCGATTAAGGAAGGTGAGATAAGGGCGCTTGCACGGAGCTATGCCAGCCATCCGCCTGTCCCACGGATCCCCATTTGATGAAGCAGCATCCAAGGAGAAGCAGCAAGAATAATGGTACGTGAGGCGGCATTTTCACGTCCGTGTCACCGTGCCCACTCGATAGACTACACTGTGTTTAAGGATAGACAAAGAGACTACATTGGGTTCTAATGGAGCCAGAGATTGCACATGGTGAGTTTCGGGAACTTCTGCTGAGGCAACACCTCCTTAATACGAGAAAACTTTGAAATCCGTGACGCGCCAGTGACGTACCGGCGTTGGAGATTCGGCGCGAAGTTAAAAAAGCTGCAACTTTGACTATTTTCTCTTTTAAAATTCAACCGATTGTTTCTATATCGACGACAAAAGAGTTTTCAAACAAAGATTTAACCGTCTAAACGGAATTAGTGTTTTGCTTTAGTGTCCTTTTAAAGCCATGCAGCTTGTTTGTACTCGCCGATTTCAGATTGTTGGAGGTGTAACTGCAAAGTTGCGTAATCCAGGCTGTCAACATTAATGACGGCACACTAACTTACGTGCTTTGAATGCCTATGCTACGGCTATCGAAATAATATCAAGTACATTTTAAATTGGCTTCTTTCGAATGGTGGGCGGAGCCACCGACTTAGCCTGGGGGCTTTTGCCCTTGATCCCTAGTCTCTCTGTACCAAAATAAAGTTCTTGCCATGCCATGCCTGCGAACAATACATCTTGGACCACTATTTGTCCCGGACAATAATATCGGTTTTAAATAATGCCGTGATCAAACCTTTGCGAGCAGAGAAAGTCGCTGCATTTTATCAACAAACTGATTCTCTTCAAGTCAGTTGGCCGTTTGAGTCAAGCGCTTCACAGAGGAAGCAGCGTGTGAACGCAATAACGGTAGCGCGAGACAGACTGATTCGAGCTTCACAAACGGCAAGACAATATCCGGTTCCTGTGTCGCATTGCTGGATTCACCCTCGTGGCATTGTCGTGCCAGCCACGGGTCGCGCGCGCGGACAAGGCCTTCCCGGGCGCCAGCCGTACTGCCAGTGCTTTTGGCATTGTTTGTTTATTTACATTTTAGCTTGCACGCAAAAGGAAACGCCAGGAAGTCCTTTCTCCGCAGCGGAAGGTCCGACTTAAAAATTTGGCTTGGGCTGTGTGACACGGACAGCATTGACGCCGCCACGAGTGGAAGGCGCACACATGTCAATTTTGGTAGGTATATCTTGGGTCGGGAGTCCCCACACAACGGGAACCAAGGCCAAGCTGCCCAGCGGCGATGCAGCAAAAGGGGCTCTCCAGTTGGTGCAGGGAATACTTCCTGTTGAGCGAGTTTTCTAGGGTTGAGTGAGTGGAGTTCGCCGAGGCCGCTCGCCTGACCTTCGCCCGCGTTGCCTGCTCACTCGGTCGACGACTGCTCGGAGAGCACGATGGCTCCTACACTACAGACGCTGAAGGCCAGCTGGACCACCATTCATTCCCGCAAACGGGTGTGCGCGCACAGTCTTTCGCCAATCTCATAATCTACAACTGCTGAAAAATTAATATACCGGCCACCACATGGCTTGCGCCTCGTCCAAATTCCACCCGCTGAACTGCGCTCCTCGCTAGGGCTGACATCTTTGCTAAGTGAGGCAGAACTACGCTCCATTATTATTCGCATCCTACCTCAGGGGAACATTGATCTGCTCGCCTGCCAGCCTCTGTAAATGCTAAGGTTTTGGCATAGGATCCTCTGACCGTCCCAAACTTCGAACTAGCTGCTCGCATCTATCAAGCCACTCCGCCCAACACCTGCCGAGCAGTCATCCATGATGTAACACCTGTAACCTCCTCGACTGTACTCATGCGAAACCTCTGGGACCCTGACTCGGGCACCCTCACCGCTCGCATGATGGGCTCCACGCACACCGCCCTCATCACGTTCTCTGCATCGCACATTCCGCGCTGGGTGAACTATCGGGGTGTGATGGTGCGCTGTGCCCCATACAAGCCTCGGGCACAATTCTGCGCCGTCTGCTCCGGCTTCGGTCACAGTGCGGATGTGTGCCCCAATCCTGAAGTTATTAGGTGCCTTACATGTGGCCTTACACTAGACTCGCAGAACCAACCGCAGACCTGTCGCATGGGCTGCCCTCACTGCGGCGGGGACCACCAAGCTGGAGGTCCTCGCTGCGAAGTCCGATCGGCTGCAGACCGCGCCCTCCATCAAACGGAGTACGCACGTCGTCTACGTCTGCGTGTTCCTGCCAAAGGTCTCCAAAAAGCGGTACATCCATCAAGTAAGCAGCAATTCATTCCCTTATCTACCTCGCTTACCCAGGCGGCATTCGTCACCGACTCGTCCACCTCGACTGCGAAACCTCGCCAAAACAAAAGCGCAAGCCAAGTCAGGAGCAGCAGTGTGTCCCCGAGTAGCTCCAAGACCCCCCAACACTCACCCACTGGACCAGCTAGCCAGGCCAGCCTCAACCTCACAGGCTACAGCGGAACACCTTCCTCAAGCAAGTCAACCAAGCAACCATTTCTCAACCCTTCCTCCCCCAAACCCAACATTCAGCCAACAGCCCCTAAACCCCCGTAAAGCAAAACGCGACTACCGCGCTGCTGTCGTCCGTAGCAACTGTCCTCGGGTGGCAGAAATTAACTTTCCTCCCCCTTTACCCCCTCTCAAACATCATTTGCCATGGACATTGCTCCAGCTACTAATAGAGAAACATCTTTTTCCAACACCTCACCTACAACCCTCACTCCACAAGTATCTTTCACTGGACTGAATCGACAGACCTCGTCGTCTGCATCTCCGTCTGAAATTAACACGCCGCACTCGAACCAGTCGGCCTACGCCTTTCTGGAGGCCTACATTAAAGCTATTGAACAAAGCCTTGCGGCAAGCCCGCTCATCGCCAATCTGGCGGCTCTCACGGAAGTCTTAAACCGACACAACTCTTAAGAACAGCGCTTTGAAACCACACTCTCTAGGGTCGAAGCGGCATGGGCCTCTGTCCACCAAATCTCCACAACTCTTCCCACTCTCATCCGTGAAGCGCTGGGCGATTGTCTGGCACAATGCTTCGGTGACATGGATCATCCGCGTCGCTCCAGCAGCCCGCGCCGCTCGCGTAGTCGTTGCCGCACCGCATCTGAGGATCGGCCGGTCGAATTCTAAATTCGTGTTCTCGACAATGGCGTCCAATTTAATCGTGTGGCAGTGGAACTGCAGGGGGCTCGCGCGCCAACGAGGGTTCCTCCTGCAGTACATTGCCACACACACCTCGCTACCTGACATCATATTTCTCCAAGAACCCGCTCAACTTATTACTCTCACTGGATACACTGTTTTTGGCTCTCACCCTACTCACCTCACCTATGTACGTAAAGACCTCACAGCTATCGAGGTAGCGGACACTGCATCCTATCTGACAATTTGTCTTATATACACATCCTCCGAAACCTCTGCTACCCCTTGCGTCTTCCTCAGTAACGTCTATTGCAGCCCTCGTGCATCCAGCACAACCCTTGATGACGCCTTTCGGCTACGCCCTACTCGCCCCTTCTCTCATCTCGTCGGAGGTGATTTTAACGCCCGCACACAGCTTGGGCTATCGAAATAACACCCCTAAAGGCACTCACCTTCTAAAAACTTTCCGCGATCATTTCTTTGTTTTACTTAACGACCCAGATTCTGCCTCGCGCCCTGGCCACTCTGTTCAACGGGACACAACACCGGATCTAACTTTTATACGGGGTCCCATGACGACAACGTGGAACAACACCCACGACACGCTCACAAGCAACCACCCTCTTCTCATCACCACGCTGCATACCACAGCATTCAAGCGCTGCAGCAATTCCACACGCATTACGAACTGGTCCCGGGTGAGACAGGTGCGTCACCCTGCACCCGCTGCCTCCATACTACAGGAATGGGTTGATGCGCTTCACACTTGTGTTCACGATCACACCACATCGACTCAGACCAGCGAGCCGGATGCACCACCCAATCAGCAACTACTGCATCTTTGGGATGCTCGACGAGGCTTTCTGAAATGATGGCGCCGCAACAAAAGCAACCGCCGTCTTTGTGCTCGAATTAACCGACTTAATGAAGAAGTCGCCGATTATTCCGACACACTTACGCGAGAGAGCTGGCTTCACACTTGTGACCGTCTAGCCACTACCATGCACCTCGGCTCTGCATGGCGTCTCCTTCGGTCCCTTCTTAATCCTGCGGCCACACGCACGAGCAGCCAGCACGCTTTACATAAGATCCTCGAGTCTTATGACACAGTGGAAGCTCCCTATGAAGATCTCCGGGACACCTACATTGCCCCATACCATAAACCAACGTACCCAGATTACAGAGGACCCTTCTCCATCAATCTATATCTTTCGGATCCTTTTACTCTTCATAACTCCGAGCAGATGTTTCAGCTCTCCAACGTAATACCTGTCCAGGTCAGGACAAAGTCTCCAATGGTCACCTTCGCAATCTCGCCGACTCGGATTACGACTTGCTACTCTCGGTTATGAATAACGCCTGGAATAGTGGTGACCTTCCTTCTGAATGGAAGCATGCTGAAATCATTTTCATACCCAAACAAGGAAAACCACCCGCACTTGCATCCCTTCCACTTATCTCCCTCACCTCCTGCATCGGTAAGCTGATGGAGCGCTTTGGGCTTCACCATCTTCAGTGTTTTAGAGAATACATCTTACTTACCTTCTACTCTCATTGGCTAACGCAAACACATCTCCACGCAACATGCGTTTTTACAAATCCAACATGACATTCTCTCTGGCCCTAGCACCTCGCTACTTCGCGCTATACTAGCTCTGGACCTTTCAAAAGCCTTCGACCACGTGACACACGATTCAATGTTGCAGGAACTTCCTCGCACGGGCTGTGGCGCTCGCATGTACAATTACGCTCGCTCCTTCCTACGCGGTCGCTCCTACTCTCTAGGATTCGCCGATGCCCCGACATTATCCGTATATATATTCGCCCCCTCAGCGCGGTATACCGCAAGGCTCGGCCCTTTCTCATCTGCTCTTCAACCACGCCATGTGCGTCGTTCTACACGCCCTCGAACCGTTAACCTTCATTCGATGTACTATCTATGCAGATGACATAACCATCCGGTCTTATCTAGGTTCACCGGGATACATTCAAGGCTGCCTAATGGACGCCCTTGCTACCGCTTCGGCTGCAGCCACAACAACCGGGCTTTCTTGCTCACCCGCTAAATCTGCTCGCCTCCTTGTCCACCATGCGCTATGGCAACCCGATTCCACGATCCGGCACATTATCCTGCAAGGGGAACAAATTCTACACCTAATGCGTCGCGTCACCAACCGGGTTAGGGCCCTACGCGAATCTGAATTTCTTCGTCTTCGTGACGGTCTCCTATCTCGCTATCGCTAGCAGCTCCTTCATTTAACTCTTCGCCAATAGGACTTTAATTGCCTTGACACACTCGTACGCAAAGCAACAAAAATTGCTTTGGGCCTCCCGATCAGTGCCAGCAACGACCGCCTAGCTCAGCTGGGTATCCACAAGACTATGGAAGAGATTATCTTAGGTCACCGTCGCAACCGGGAACTTCGCCTGAGCAGAACCACCCAGGGACGCCACATCCTGTCCTATGTCGGCTTCTCTGTATCCACGCCCCCCTCGTCATCCTGCGGGGCACTTCTACGCACAACGCCGCGCGGCTAAAATCCGCTATTTTCAGCATTTCATCCGCACTCATCCAAACAGTCATTTCTATACACGGACGTCAGCATCTCCTTACTCGGCTCTGCCATAGTGGTTCTTTTGGGCAGCTATGCTATGCTCAATAGAGAAGTGCTCTCGGTTACAAATCCTTACTCAACTACATGCGATAGTAGCTGCTTGCCGCTATCTCCCCCCCCCCCCCAACACCCCGCACCTGCCTATCATTTTCACAAACTCTATGGCCGCCTGTCGCTCCTTATTACGCAGGCAACTTCCTAACTCTCGGGCAAAATTATCCAAAGTAGTCTTAGTACACAAGTTGAAATAGTGTAGGTACCTGGCCACGCGGGACTGTCGGGGAACGAACGGGCTAACCGGCTCGCCTGTGACACTCTTCGCCAGGCTCCCGACTTCCCCGGGCCAACCTAACATGATTCCCGACCTCCTCCCATTTCTCTCAAGCCCTATCGACTCGCCAACCGCGCGTTTCCGCCCTTACAACTCTGTCTATCTCGAGCACATGGCGTCCTCATCCGACAATCCCAGACGGGCTCTCTTATTTATCCAACACGCATACATCTCCTTCGCGCATTCGCGGAAGAGCCAGCTCCGCGATATCTAAGGTGCGACGATCATCCCAATTGCTCTCACATACTGTGGTCCTGCCCCCTCCCCACCCTTCCCCCTAACGTCCACCAACCTATCCCCTACCTTTTCAGCTGCTTGGTTGACTCTCGCAGCATCATTGCTGGCTCAGCGGTACTTGACAACCTTCATCGCTGCAGCGATGAAAGGCGTGCCCGGCGGGACCCTGGACTGAGCGACCCTCTTCACGACGCCTACTCACTTTTTATTGAATAAAGTGTTTTGTCCTGTTCAGCACTATCAATGTCGTCAGTACCGCTGGACTGCCTTTGCTGGGATGTGCTGCTCGATTTGTCGGCAGGTCTCGGGGCGTTCTACTGGGGTTGCTCTGTCTCCTAGCGGCGACGGCGCCTGAGATGCAGCGGGCGGCGTCCGGCGGCGACCTTGGCGGTGACATCGGCGGTCTCCTCGGCCACGTCCTGAGCCGACGTGGCGGCGTTGAGCACGAGCACCCATGGTAGGAGCGCAGTGTTGGTGTCGGCACTCTGTCGCGATAGCCAGCGAGCCAGGTGCTGAAGCCACATCACGTTTGTCAGCGGCTTGAAGCGGGAAGCTTGGCTACTGCGGGGTCACCACACACAACGAGCAAAAGAGAAAAAGAAAGAAAAAAAGTGAACGAACATTTCTTCGTCACCGTAAGTAATGGCGATAGTTCCTACAAGACTAATAAAGTGGATGAGATGCAGCCGCAAAGACTTCGACAACGACTAACATTTAGTTCATGCTCGCGCTAAGCGGACATGTGGGAGACCTTCACGACAGTAGACTTCTTCACTGAAGGCAATCAGCGAGCTAGACACACACACACACACACACACACACACACACCACACACACACACACACACACACACACACACACACACACACACACACACACACACACACACACACACACACACACACACACA
This sequence comes from Dermacentor silvarum, assembly GCF_013339745.2. Taxonomy (NCBI): domain Eukaryota; kingdom Metazoa; phylum Arthropoda; class Arachnida; order Ixodida; family Ixodidae; genus Dermacentor; species Dermacentor silvarum. Next base: position 24,323,856 of record NC_051154.1, read on the forward strand.
CACACACACACACACACACACACACACACACACACACACACACACACACACACACACACACACACACACACACACACCACACACACCACACGCACACGCACACACACACACACACACACGCACACACGCACGCACGCACGCACGCACACGCACACGCGCACAGAGAGAAAGAGAGAACGGACCCGACAGAAAAACGGAGCAGACAAAATCAAAAGGGCGGGCAACAACATAACCATCTTATAAGGAGAATGCTAGAAAGAAAAAAAATCGCAAGGAAAAGCTCACAAATAACCTGTGCCTGTTCCAAGAGAAGTCACCCGTTGATAATTCACAAGGCGACACACTCGGCCCCTTGTAATACGGTAACAATGTCTGCTTCACTCCCCTCAACATACCAGTAGCTTACCCATCCTCACGTGAAAAGATCAATACGCGCAATCGGCTCGAACTGTTACTTTTACTTGAAGCGAAACAGTTCTTCAATTGACGTTCACAATTGGGTGGCTTAAGACGACGGTCTTGTGCAGCTCGTCCACTAGCAAAAGTGAGTGGCCAGAAGTGGTTAACGTCGAGGGATGCCGGAAACTTCCATGTAATCTTCATTGCTTAGTCTGTGCTCCATAAGGCACTTGTACGAGAGTGAGTGAAACTGAGTTATACATTGCAAATATGTAGAATATAGTAGAAATGACAATACAAGATGCGTGGGTTAACTTCTTTACACGTTATTGCGTAACTGCGCTGCATATCTTAAGCTGCTCTGGAAACATTTTTACCGTGAACCAGACCCCAATGCAGTCGCTCCAGACCCCATCTCTATTTTCCGGGAAATCAGCAGACACCTATTTTGACAGGACGGAAGGAAGATGACAATGCTGATACGCGTAGTCTTCCGTCCTTGCTGTCAAAATAAGTGCCTGCAGATTTCCCGGAAAGTATGAGCTATATAGCTCCGCTGAGAACCATCCTATGCCATCTCTACATCAACAGCGAGGCAGTCAAAAAGATGACGACTTGCCTCAGCAAGGAAGCCATCTTGCCGAACACAGTGACTTTCTTCTTCGCCCAGGATGAACTCACGGTGGCGGCTCAGTTCAGTGCACTGCGGACTTGCGTCTGTGTCAGCGAGACAAGCGAAAAGAAAAAGGCGCGCGAAGAGCGGCGATAAGGAATTGGCACTGTTCGGGCAAAAGTGCCCTGGCGTGTTTCCCTGTGTAGAACAAAAGATCGAGGCAGGGCCGTACCCAGGATCTATGTTGAGAAAAGGTTCTGAGGGGACAACAGCGGCCATTTTGAAATATTTTTATTCACTTATTCTTGCGCGTGCATCAATCACATCGCTGACATATGAAACATATAATACATATATTGACGTGTATTACACATAATGATATATAATTTGTGCTGAGCAGTGTATTGCCGCTGTGATAATTTCGGAAGTTTAAGGATCCCCTAATCCTCCCCCAGGTTACATGCGTGGGTGGTTGATTTGCACCCAGAATTATTGTTGTGTAGGAGTCGAGAAATGGTTGACCTTCGTGCCACGACATTTCGGGTTATTCTCCTCACTTGCAATGTACTGAAAAACCTCGTAATAGTACCTCCAAATATCTAGAATGTCCGCTCATAGAGATAAAAAAAAGAGCGTTGATCACGACACACTGAATTTTAAAGCTGCGTCGCTTGTCCGTTTACACTCTTACGCTACTGCCTGGTAACGACTGGCGCGAATTAATCCCGTGGTGGACTTACACTGACATGAATCGCAATGTTGTCATTGCAGTTTATGGCCTAATAAGTCATTCGTTCAGTAGAGGTACTTTCACTGCCAATTTCGCAGTGCGTTTGGACATTTTTCGTGCACTGCCACTGAGCTCGGCTCAATCTAACGCCGTGGTTTAACACAGCGCGACTGAAAGCGCTAGCGGCCACGAGCGACAAATGCGAGAAACTGGAACATGACGCACGCGCCGAATGCCTTAAGCAGCTAGTTGGCTTTGGCACGAGAGATATGCGAGTGTGACGTAATGGTTAGAGCATTGGACTGCCGTCCTGTAAGACAGAGACTCTATCCCACCATCGGTGACGTAATTCTTTTTATTGAAGGGGCCTCGAAAGCTAGCTACCGCGAAGTGGTTGACATGAGGCAATTAATGTCTCGCATTTCTGTTTCATTGGAATTTCTGTATTTCATTGGCATCGAATGTAAAAAAAAATGCATGTCCACGCAAAATTCTGTTTCCCGTACATCGTTTCACTATAGCTACGCAAATAACCTAGTGTTTTCTTAAGCCCATGCGTGCTGGAATAAGGTTTGTCGCGGCTTGTTTGCAATAACGGGGTTTGGACCGTATAGTGCACTGTACTCCGAAGTGAATATTAACGCTGTCTTCTCCCTTTGCGCTGAGAGAGAAGAAATTGAAGGTGAGGAACTCAAAACCGTGAGCTCAGGCTCAACATGCAATTACGCGATAGCAGCCTCTCCGGTGGTCGTTTTGTAATTTATCGTTGTCAGAATTTCGTCTCTATCTTCACTGATCGTCTTTGGTTAGAAGCGCGACGATCTACATGGAAGCGAGAAAAGGGATTGGAACGAGCGCTGACTTACAACAATTTTATTGAGCACGTAACCAAGGTTTAAAAATCGCGCTAAGGCACAATAGAAACAGAAGGCTATCACGTGTTCAGGACTCAATTTCCAACATACGATATGCAAATCATGTGGTTAAATATTGCACTTCTTTATAGCACAGTGACAATGAAGGGGCACTGACACAGCGCTCCCCAGATTTGTGAATTTCAAGCGCTTTAATTTTCTACTGCGTTTGCTTTTCTGCGACTGATAATTTGTGTGCTATCGAACAAGGGTTTGCAACGGTGGTCTCTTCAATGAATACTGAGATGACCAGAAACGGAGTTGAAAACATGATTGTTATGCTCCTTTAATCGTTCATTGAGACAGCGTCCCATCTGACCAATGTATTCGCGGCCGCAGGAAAGAGAAATGCTGTAAACACCACCTACAGTGCACGTGACAAAGCGGTTATGATGATTGGTCCTGCAGCAATTTCTTTCTTCTTAGGATTTTCAAATTTTTCTTCTTTAGGTCATCTCGGTATTCATTGCCGAGACCACCGTTGCCTTGCTCCATAACCGTTGCAGACTCTCGGTCGATAGCACACAAATTATCAGTCGCAACAAAAACAAACATACTAGAGAAATGATGGAAGCGCTTGAAATTCACAAATCTGCAGAGCGCTGTGTCAGTGCCCCTTCATTGTCACTGTGCGATAAAGAAGTGCAATTTGTAAACACATGATTTCCATATCGTATGTTGGAAACTGAGTCCTGAACAGGTGCTTCCCTTCTGTTCTTTCTATTGTGCCTTAGCGTGGTATTTAAACCTTGGTTACGTGCTCAATAAAATTGTTGTAAGTCAGCGCTGTTTCCTATCCCTTCTCTCGCTTCCATGTCGATCGTCGCGCCGCTGATCAAAGAGAAAACTTTACCAACACGCCCGTTCAGCCACCTTTGCGAATTCTCTGATCGCGTACTGACCTCTCTTGTGTCTCCGCGACCATACCTTTTCGGTATAATTTTATATTCTCGAGCATAAAGGCCTTACTGCGCCTCTCAAATGAATATTTGCACAAGCTCACAATAAGTCTGCACATACACAAGCGCAATAAGTCTGCACAAGCTCACAATAAAATTAGTCTCTCCGCTTCGGTCTTCACTTGTTGTTTGACTTCATTTTAGGTATTTATAGTAACGGTTCTGCCGCTGACACGGTGAAATGCGCCTCGAAAAGCAATCATTTCTGCGCAATTTGATAAACACTGAAAGCCATAGATGCCATAGATTCATAAAATATACACAAGAAAATTGGGAACCTAGGCACGAAGTATACGATGCACCCTTTTATAAGTAATCGTCAAAACTTTTCACAGGCTCATACGTAATCATGATATGCAAACACTTCCAAGCATTAAGGTTGTGAGAAGTGTCAGGTAGTTTTCAAGCAGCCTTAACGAGAACGCTGTCACACTTTAAATTGAAGGGTTCACCTCCAGTAAGTGCTGGGAGGCACGCCGTATAGTGGCGGACTCCGGATTAAATTCGATCACTTGGGTTTCATTAAAGTAGGCCTAAGTACTATACGAGTGTTATGGATTCCGTCCCCGTCAGAATACGGTCGCTGCGACGTGAAATCGAACGCGCAACCTCAGCAGCAGAGCGTCATAGCTCTACTGGGCTATCGCGGAAAGCGTCCCTGATTCACAAAGCCGTCGAATCGTCATCATCAGAAATGGCGGCGTTAAGAGCATCGGCCAACGTCATCGGCGTATCATTTTCGAGGAGAAACAGGCGAGGAAACGCTGTTTGATGACGGACGCGCCGGTGCTGTGACAAAGACAGCACGGGGCGTTTGACGGCTGTGTGAATCGGGCCTCGACACTTTGAAGAAGGAACACCGTGCAGCGGAAGCGCCCAGTGGGACAACCGGCCTTACCAATGGTCATCCTGGCCATCTGGAGTCCCTGCAACCGGATCTTGTAGCCTGCGCTGGATATCCGCTCGAGACGTCCCCGGAGCGTGAACTCGAGGCGGGGCGAACGCGTGGGGCGGACCAGCACGGCGCCGAGCACTGGCAGCCGGTGTTCAAATTCGAGCGCGGACTCGGCCACCGCCAGTGCCCAACACGCCTGCTCCAGGATGCTCACGGCTTGCGCCGGACCGGGGAACTGCGCGCGCGGTGTGTGTCTAATCTCAGGGGAACGACCACGAAACGCGCCGTACACTCCAAACACGGCAACTTGTAAAAAAATAGTGCACATTTGCATGTTTAATAGGTAACCGTCGTGCTTTGATTGAAATAATAATGAGGTAAAATGCTTCGGGTATATTTCGTTACGTATAAAGGCGGCGTCAACGTTATTGAAAGTGGCCAGGGGCATGCACTTAACTTCAGCACCGCGAGTTATAAATGAACGCACTCGACTCTTATCAAAAGCACAAAAGCACAATATATGGCCTGCCCCTGTAAATTTTACTCGGATGGATATCAATATCGGGCCTGGCGAAAAACATTCAAACATGCAAAGTCGGTCAGATATCAGAGCTATTAAGGCAAAGATAATTTGTAACCTATAATTGTGAGAATTTGCGCCTTTGTAAAATGTATAGCGTACGAACAAAACAGCTAGTGGTTGCCTGAACGTCACCGCGTCGTAGATAACCGGCGTGTGTAAGTCATCTTTCAGTGCCGCGTCACCACTGCATGCAGAAGAGGGTCATCACCTGGTAGGATGTCAGTGGACGCCAGCCAGGCTGCATCTCAGTCACCAGGTAGTGCTCACGCTTTTGCAGGTCTGGCAAAGAGATAGCGAGTGCACACGACTCAATCGCCATGAAAAAAACGCATGAAATAATGAAATTCAGACACGTGCAATGACGCGTAAGCCCCCTCACCAGGAAACAATAGCGTTGTACTCTTTCCAACCTTGATTTGCGTTCATATTTGGCAGAAATACGCAGATCGTTAACGAAGAAAATTGAAAGCTGTACCTATCTTTTCTTTGTATTGCTCGTGACATCAATGTGGCCGTTAATTTAGGATTAGGCATAGCTCTTTCAGGAGTGCAATGAAGTCATTATCTTTGACAAACGAACAAGTATAGTCGCGATTAAACGCAGTTAAAATCCGTGAGCTGGAAGTCGCCTTCCTCTCCCACTATATTCAGTTTTCGCGTCCTTCCTGGCTCACCGAGGCTTATGCCAAGGCTGACCTGTTCTGTATTCCTTAATTGCAATCCATGTACCAATGCAGCCTAACGGTTATCTTTAGTGTCCCTTAAAGCCCAAACAAGCTTCACGGGGAACAAAAGCTCTGCGTATTTGCTTTGTTTTTCACAACACACCCCCGCGTTATAGCATTCATGTTTTTGTCCCAGATATAGCTCGCGCACGCTTTTGTTTGAAAGTTTTAGCATTTTCAAGAAAGTTTACAACGCCTATATGTTCGCCTCTCTGGCCATCAAAAGCGGCAATTTTGATGCCGAAAATAACATTGTTTACCAAACCGCCGCAACGCGTGTCTTTTCACGTGGTCATAATAGAAAGTAAGAAAGAAAGAAAGAAATTAACTGGAACGCCAATGCATTTCTCCGCAACGTATATATATATATATATATATATATATATATATATATATATATATATACATATTGGCGTTCCAGTTAATTTTGTGCGTCAATGCATAAAGCGACGTTTTGTTAAGAGCCTAACTGGAACGCCAATGCATTTCTCCGCAAAGTTCGGGAATTAATATCTCGAAACTGGTGGCATCCTGAGAATTAATTCTAAGTGGATCCGCCTTGCGACCTCCACGGCTGCAATTCGTAAATGGCAATATGGCCCATCAGGTAATTAGTTAAAATCTTAATTACTAAATTTCTGTTAAGTATTCGACTATGCATTTCAATTTTTGTGCAAGTAATGTCCGCCTCTTCGAGTAGACCAGCTCATGAACTAGAATTGTGCTATCTGCCATAGGCAACCTTTAAGAATTTTTGAAAGTGTTCGCTGAAACACCTTGTATATCCAACGTGTAGTGTATTTTTGCAGAGTTTATTTCTGCTAGCTACGGAAATCACCTATCATCTGTAGTGCCTGGCTTTACCGAAGTATGGGGCCAGTCAAGCTGCCTTAACGCAGCTTTTTTCCTACCCTCCTCATCACACCATGTATTCCTTACAAGTTTTGAGAAGTAAGCACAAACTCAAACATCCACAAACCTTCGGGTGGTGTAGCGTCGCCTGCGACTGGGCCTTCACGGAGGGAACGGCGTGCGTCCCACAGCAACTTCGGATACCTGTCATGGACCAGGCTGGTCCTGCGAAGCAGGCGCTTTCTTGGTTAGTACACGCAGTCTGCTAGCTTCTTAAATCTCCGATGGTACACGATTTTAAACATTGCATTAAGCGCAGGCTAATGAATCATAAACTTTAGCAGCTGGTCGGAAGCAGTAGCACGAAAGCGCAGTCCAAGTCGGTCATCATGTGAGACAAGTCAATGGCTCTTCGGGTGCAGTTCAATGACGTCACATCGCGCGGATAGGGGATGAGTTGACTCACGAACCCTTTTTGAGAATTTGTTGACGATGGCCATTAGGGAACATCGAAGACCAATGCAGGTGTGCCTAGTCCGACTCGTGGTGTGCTGCAATATCGTTCTTGTTCGACGAGTGGACTAATTTTATTCAAGGCCACACGCCGTATACGTGTATATAATGTACACTGCCATTTTTCTTGTCTTTCCTCCAGGCAACGCCATCCTGCACAGCTCTTTAAGCCTGCGAAGTGACCGGGTAGTTAACTAGATCTTGCATTTTCTCAAGTGGAAAAAGTCGCGCAAGTCTGTCAGTATTCGTGATGGTAGAGCAGCGTATGCAAATGGACGCGTCTATGAAACCGACGCGACAAAGCGCTGCGTTCCCATACTCTGAAGTCATTTCTAAACTCACAGAACTACGGCGCCTTCATATCGTCGATCATTATAGATGTCACTGGGAACTGAACCAAGAGGAGCGATGTGCAAACTGCCATAAAATGACATGCGGTTTGGGGAAAAGCTGGTTCGTGATATTCACACCTCCGTAAAGCAGGCGACACGTGAAAGAGTACGGCAGAGGCGTACACTCGCCGAAAAGTGTATTGGCAGAAATAATTAAAAAAAACAAAAAACGAATGACGTTTTGTGCTCTCATAGATTTGGACGGCGTTTCTGTATGCATGTGGCCCTGGCAGTTAACTTATTCGCGAGTGTATACAGGCTGTCCCCTTTCACGTGTGCGTTTTCATGAGCTTAAGTAGAGTGAAGAGGATGAAAGTGCCCGCATATCATGTTTGGCATGCCAACATATGATGTATGGGAACAAACGTTTTTATATGTGTCAGTTCCATACTTTTATATAACCATATGGATCTTGCCCCATACGATATTTGGGAACATACGGGTTTTTTATATGGGGCCTTCACATGTTCATATGGGGATCATATCGCACATGCCCCATATCGTATCTGAGAATATATGGGTTTTTATATGGAACTCCCTTATGTCCTTACGGGATTTTTTGATATGGGGATTGGGGTTTTCTCGACTGCGTTGCATTAAGTGACGAGTCTCACCCGCGTAAAGAATTCAGAAATATTCAGTTGGGTGAAGAGAGAGAGGGAAGCTTGATCGTCCATGTTGTGATTGATTGCTCAATTTGTACAAGAGGCTCTCATTATCAGAAAATCTGCTATTTAGATGGGAAATTGGCTGTTTCTTAAACCTGTAAGAAGGATATTGCCAATAAGCAGCGGCGCGAGCTGGCGCACTGTCGACCGGCACCTTAAAGAAATTGTACACTTGTAGCATGGGTTATATCTCGACAGCCACTCTTTTCGTATGTGAACTTTTTCGTGAAGGCTTCATGCTTTCGTACCTGGCATCCAGGAAGAATGCCGATGTCCGGTTCTGGGCTTTATCCTTGAGGCCGCAAAGCTCGCTGTTGAACAAAGAAGACAGCAACCATTTACGAAATATCGGTCTGCCAGGGATCACGATGCGATTAAAGTTTGCTTCTATATAACTGTTTTGGTACGGTATGCGACCAGCTTTTACGAATATGGTTGTATTTGAGAATGTTCAGTGCCATGTGTATAACACACACAAACACATACACATGCATAGCTTTCCGCACTTGGCGACAGGCGACGGCACAAGTTTATACTAGTGCAGTCTTGGTAGCAGCTAGGTTCCCCATAGACGAAAGCAACTTTGATTTTTTCTTCTTGAAAACCCGGCAAGTAAATGTTCAAGTATTACATTGAACGCTCCGGAGCATAAAATGCTATTTTTCCGCGAAATTCGAGCAAACGAAGAGCTGCGACAAGCGCAAATTCTTTCTTCTTTTAATGATTTTAAGTGAAATATGCATGCCCTTGTATTGCTCCAGGGGGCGCTCCACTGATCGCATGAAAGTGGACGGTGGGACTGTCGGTCGCCGTAGCTAAACTGGTATAACACCGAACGCGTCATGCGGAGGTCGTGGCTTCGGCTGCCAAGTTGTGTGCATGTTTCACTTTTCTTCCACAGCCGAGGCGCGGACGGACGGCAATCCGTGACCGACGTTCCTATAGTCTTGCTCATTTAGGGACGTTGTCGGTGACGAAAAATTCGGTCCATCGTGTGGATGCTCTGTCAGTGGCCTAGACCTCCGCGAGATTAAGCGGTGGACAGCGATGCGCATGCGCAGCGCACGTACCGTGCCAGGGTGAGTCGAGTTGTGTGCCAGTGAACGTCTTGTTGGCGCAGACGGAGCACGCGCACCAGCCTCTCCTCGGCTGGGCAAGTACCAAGGCAGAACAGGTCGCCGTCACTGTCGTTGCAGCTGACGGCTGCCACCTGGGAGCTGCAACACAGGCCGCAGACACACTGGCTACATTCTCACCTATCTCGCACTACACAGTTTGCCTCTCCTAATTACGTGCAGCGCCGTATAGGTGCTAATCAGTGCCAACATTGAAGGTGCTGGTGGTATGAAGTGGCAGCGGAAGGCTATTATAATATGGTGTTATATAGCCACACGAAGCGACGAAAAAGTTTGGTAATGTCTAGCTGACATCTAAAGGCCTCCGGAGCTTACTTATTTGGAATGATTTGTTGGAATTCGATCGGGTTGGGTTCCGTGCACAATGACAGGAGCGGAGTCCATGGAGTTGCGTCAGTCATCGTGTAGAGGCGGTCTTCCTGCATGCACATAGGCAACAATGTCAGCAGTGCATTCGTCACAGCAGCGTAGTTCGTGGTACGAGATACGCCGCGAATGTGTCAGTGTGGACATGCGTCCAGATATTGAACTTCAGTTTGTGCAGGGAGCGTGAATCGCCAGAAATCCCCCGTATACTCTTTGTACGCAGTTCTTTGAGAGTGTGAGCCGACAAGTTGTGAGACGTGCCCCGAACTGCAAATTTTTTAAAACGTAATAACATACAAACACAGAGCTTCACCCCCAAGTTACCAGCTTTAACGCATACGCACGAGGTTGATAATCATTATATATTTATTTATTTATTTTGCTAAGTGGCAGCAGTCGGAGAGTGTAGGAGAAAAAAAAAAGAAAAATAGAAAACGTTTCCGCGGTTTAGTTTTAAGAAGCCCAACTTACAAAACAAACGAATGCCGGTGTTCGAAATTACAACAGTCAGCACCCAACTGTTCATTACTTTCCAAACAGCGCAGGTTAGCACATCGCATACCTTCGAAAGCGAATGACGTTAGCGGCTGGACAACGCAGCACATTTTTTTTTTCTTCTCTCGGAGTGGTATTATGCAGCGCAGTACCTCGGGCTTGGTGATGACGATGCTGCCTAAGCTGAGCTGCTGCAGCCAGCCGCGTCGTGCCGACAGGGTGGGGGCAACCACACCTCGCTGCACCTCCAGCAAGGGCTCAGCAGAAGAGCGCTCCGTCAAAAGCGGAGAGACTACGGCGGCGCCTCTGGTGCGCCAGCGCCGAATGGTCTTGGTGACCGACCAGGTGGATGATCGCTGCGACGCCGAGGCACCAATAAAGCACTCGCACTACAAGACATTATCAGGAAAGAGTGCGAGAGATGTTTTAAGGAGCCTATATACGACAGACACTGATCATACGAGCGCTCTTGCGAGTTTTTTGTCATACCGAAATTAAAGATGGAGGATGTGAAAGCTAGATGTCTCTCTAAAGTAACAGTGGGAGTCCGATTAAATCAAGCAGGTCAGGTGGGTATTTGTCACCGCCCGGTTTCAGAGGGGATGCAAGTAAATCATCATCATCAACATTGGGAGTGTTTTGTCTGTTTCAAAAAGATCAATAAGACAGACAAAATAGGAAAAAGAGCTTGGTGCCGCAATCCACCACCCCGTTTCAAAGGGGACGCCCATAGCGTCCATACATCCACCTGCAATGCAACCCTTTACCAGACCACGAGACAATCCTACCTATAGCCTGCCGTCACTGCGGGGACTACTTCTCATTTACAGACACCTTGTGACAATGCCCCGTACCCGTATACAGACCGGTACCAGTACAGAGCACTGCATCCCACCTCTCTGAAAGATTGGCTCAATTCCCCCGAAACCACATCTCTCTTCTATAGGAACACGTGGCTTATAGGCAATGACAATCTGAAAACAAAAGTTCCGGACTATGGGCTGAATAAACAATTCTCATTGAAGCATCGCTCTTGGCGTTTTATAGTAGCAGAACTTTCTTCTTCCGGAGCTTCCATCATCTTCCATCGTCTACGTTCTTAGGGGACGTGCTATTGACGTTCTCGTAGTCACTATCTAAGACTTGTAAATACAGGCTGCAGGCGTTTGCTACGTAGCGAAACAATGTTGCGAATTACCAGTAAGTGAGGCGTGGGTGTTTATTCAATCATTACCTCTCGTTTGGCATATTACCACAGTTGTCTTCATGCCATTAGACCCAACCTAATGAGCTTTTCTCTTGGCATAGAGTGCCGCGGTGCACTGCCTTGGGGCAACACCTACGGCCCTATCGGCAGACCCTTAGGCTTCCCTACAAAAGTGTGAGTGGACTGTCTGGCACCTATGCTAGCTTTTTGGAGGCAAAATTAAGTAATGTTGCGGGCTTGAAGTTCCAGAGACACCACAGTGGATTTTGAGAAACGTCGTAGTGGAGGTCTACGGATTAATGTTGGCCACCCGGGGTTATTTACCGCGCACCCGTATATAAACACACGAGTGCTCTTGCATTGCGTCTACGCGAGAATGCGGCAGCCGTCTCTGGTAATCGAACCCACGACCTTGTTCTAAATCGCACGGCGGCGGGGTTTTAAAGAAAAGGGTAGATGCGCTTTAGTACATACTGGAGGGCTGTGGCTTAGTGGCACCGCGCTTTTGAGCGCCATCGCAACCCATTTCAGGCAAATGTGGAGAGCGTGATCACACCAGCCTTCCCCCCCCCCCCCCCCTCCACACAAAAAATTAGCATAGGTTCCTCCAGTGGCGCAAGGCTAAAGAAACAATGGAGCTGATCGGAACCTAGCTGGTCCTGGCCTTACGGGTTATGCATTTCGGGAATTTATTGATTATTTATTGATTATTGATTACCTATTGATTGACTATCGATTAGCTATCGCAAGGTATTGGCCACGTATTTGGGCTAGGCTAAGCACTACCAAGTCGTCCCCAGCATTTTCCCGGAATTTATTGATTATTTATCAATTATCGATTAGGTATTGATTGGCTGTCGATTGGCTGTCGATGATTGATTAGATAACTGGCTATCGATGATTGAGTAAGCTTAAGTAGTCCCAACCATGCTTAGCTATAGACATAGCCAGGCTCATCTTCGCTAGTTCACATGGGTACGTGCCATTGCGCTTGGACCATTTCTGCACTACCGCCAGGATCGGCCCACATTTTCTGTTCGCGGTTGACACCATTACGCCCGGCCTTAAACAGCTCCGCTGTTAAAATACCACAAAATGGATTCGACGAAACATTGGCTCCAGGCTCAGCCTTGCCTAGTTCGGCCACCATTGATCAAAAACGGCAGCGCCATTTGCCGCGGTTAACTCGTGCGTTCGTAGCTCGCGGCATCGTCATGGATCGCAAACCGTTCGTTCGCGAAATAAACCGCGACTAGACTGTTATAAACACACCCGTGGAAACCGCTACTCACTTGGGAGAGACGCGGGACTGACGTTCGTAGGGAGCCTGACGTCGTCGGAGTAGGAGTACTGATGGTAGTCCTCACTCAGGTCGACCCCTTGGAAAGTCGACGTGGCACTTATAGGGACACAGACGTCGGCGGCGCTATCTGCATTAGGTGATCCGAAGACTGCGTTGCAGTGCCCACTGAAACAGACAAGCAGGACTTACATTACCTAGGGTGCCCGTTGACAGCGACGAGCCTACCAACCTCCAGCAGCGATGGTCCGTTCTAAACTAGCGCGAACTCGTTCTAGCGCGAGGCGGAGGCATATTGTCGTCTTCTTCCCTTCGAGAGCCAAGCGACAGCATGTGATGATTGCGCCCTCTTCGTCACCACACAATTCAAATTAAAAAAAACAAAAAAAACAAAGAAAAAATGTGTCAGCCCTTCCACTGGGGTGGAGATGGAAGTCCAGCCAAGCTGTACTATGGGGAATTATGTATTTCCAATTATGCTAGTTAGATGTGATGTTGTAATTGGTTATTTGAACTATTAAAAACTGAGAAATATATACGATCCGGTGGTTTATTTACTGACCACAGGGACCATGGTCTTATGGTCGCCACGATACACCGCCATAGGGTGTACGGCAAAGGTTGGCACGTTCTTCATAAACATGTCACCAACGCCGCGCGCGTTCGGTGCGAACGCGGGCAAAACGCCACCGCCGTCAACAACCGTTGTGCGCGTTGTTTGTGTGACCGCACACAACCGCTGGCAAAACGCTGGCTACGTGAAGAACCGCTAAACGCCGTTGTCGACACTGTTAGGGGAGAGGCGGGCGAGAGCCCAGATAGAGTCGGCGGCAGAGGCCGGCAGGGTTGCGCGCATGCACCGCAGTGGGAGAGCGGGAACGCACATGCACAGTCTAGGGTGCCTCGATGCATTGGCGCTGAGCCGTGCTCCCTCAAGGGCTGCAGAAGATAGCGCCAACCTTTCCCTTTCCCTCAAGAACCACTTACCACCTCGATGCCCTCCTGACCCACACTGCCCTTCCACAGCGAGGACTCGCGTTTGCTCTTCGCCGTGCGTTCGCGTCCCGTGTAAACGCGTGTCCCTCGCTCTCGCGCGCTTTCACTCGCACATATGTCGCGTTTGCTCACCGCCGTGCAATCGCTCCCCGTGAAAGCGGAGATCAACCTGGCCGCCGGGCTGAACGGTCGAACGTCACCTCGGCTCCGCTACATTCGCCCGTTCTGGCCGGTCCACCTCGCTATCGCCCCAGGCACTGTGCCGGAGATTCGAGCGCTTATCAGCGGGTCCCCTGAGGAGTCAGGACCCCACTCTCAACCGGTAGGACCATCCCACCTCCTCCTATCGGTTCGAGAAGAACGAAGCGTGCGCTGAGCCGCTAAGACTCGCAAGTAGTCCTAGCTCGCACTCGGCGAGCGATGACCTGCTAGCCTCTTTAACCCCATGGATAGACCACCTACGACGTCGGGTCTGCAAGCCGGACAATCTCCGGCCATGCAGCCTATTCTAGTACCCCCGACGCCCCAGCTCGCGGACCTACAGGGGATGGAGGAACTTACCTCGGCCAGTGACGACGACCGAGCGTCCTCCCCGGTGTTCCCGCAGGCTGCCCAACAACAAAGGACACCGTCGGACACAAACTGGGAACTGGCGTTCTCCCGGCGGCAGAAGCAAAAACAAAAACGCCAGGACCGAGCACGAGAACTGGAAGGCCAGGCTACCGGGCCGGCCGGAATTCAGTCCCCGCCATGCTCTGCCAGCAACGCGCAGGTAAACAACTCGCCTCCTACCACGCAAACGGCAGCGACGCCCGACGCGTCCGCAGCGAACGCCAAGAGCTCGCCCGGAGAGACGCGCCGGCCGCGTCGCCGGCTACCGCCGCTACCTCTGAACGACTTCAAGATTATTCTGCGCCCTAAAAAGGGCCTAACTATCAAGACACTTCACAACTCACCAGGGTCTCCGGGCTGTGGTGGCAGCCTGCAACTACCGTCCCAGGTGCACCGGCAACGACTTTATTGTGCGGATCCGTACAGGGTCGAACTTAATTATCGCAAGCACTCCACACATGGAAACAGCTGAGCTCCTTCGTCGAGTGTCCACGCTCGCCTTCGGCGGGAGCAATCACGACTTCAACACCTATGGGGCGGCCCCTGACAACACTCTACGGGGCGTTATACATGGTCTGGACCCTGGAACTTCTTCAGATGAACTCAAAGCTATACCTGCGAGTGCCGACGCAGGGCGTTACTATCCATAGCGCCGGCATGCTTGGGACATCGAAGGCGGCCGTTATAACTTTCGAAGGCTCCCTTGTTCCCCGCTACGTTCTCTACTACGGCGGGGAGGCAGCGTGCCACCCGTACCGTCCAACCCGACAAGTGTGCCAGGTGTGCTACCAGCCTGGTCATCGCTCGGACGTTTGCCCCACTCCGGACGCTGCCGTGTGCCGTCAGTGTGGCATTTTGAACCCAAATATCGATAGTTTAAGCAGACTCTATACATGTATATCAAAGACATGGGACCGCCCCCTCGCGTGTGTGTGTGCTTGTGATGAAATTAGGTAAAAAGTTAAGTAAGCTCAGTGAATACAGTAAGTACTACCGGTACAGTGGGCGTTTGGAGCAACGGTCTCTCATCGCGCCACTGAATGGACCAGTCTTCGAAAACGCATCATTGAGACGACCCGTGCGATCGGAGAAGAGATCAATAATTGTTAATTTTGGATCGTTAAGCGTAGATGGCGTCGTCCTCGTCGGGGCGAAGTGCGTTTCACAAGTCAAGGACGGCTATACGCGTGGAAATGCACGTGTGACCAGGCGATACCTACTGCCATAGCAATAGCTTGTTCGCTGCGTCTTTGCGCTAGAAAACTTAAAAACGCGCAAAAACACGTAAGGGTTTTTTTTTCCGAAGCTTTCGTCGCCCTGCTCCCTCATACGAGAGAGTTGCATTTTCTGCGGCAAGTGCATAAGCCGCTGTGTCTTCCGCTGTGTGCGAGCGTGCAGCGGTCATTTGCCTTTACGTTAACAGATTTAGAATTGCACATAATATTTCACCGCACAGCATACATACGGCATGTGTACGCATTTTAAGTAGTGCGTGCAACTCATTTCTGCTTCACTTACGCGGGTGCAAACAGGAAGCGGCCTTGTACCTCACAGAATCTCGACTGATTCGTGTACTAGTGACGCAGGAATGAACTCCGGTCTTGTTCAGTGCATAGTGCACATAATCAATTTCTCAGGACGCGTGAACTCTGACGAGAACTGTCAGCGCCTGCAACAAGAGTTTACTTACGCTGTACGGCGCACAGCAGTAATTCATGCATGCTTGTCGGCTGTCTGTTTCGTGCATTCTGTTGCGAGTCGGTGGAATTTTACTGCTGTCATCAACCCCTTCGTGTGTACATTGCTGGTTTGGGATTCCAGAACAAAACAGCAACTACCAGCCTTCCGTAATTGCTGGTTTGGGATTCAACAACACAACAGTAATTACCAGCCTTCCGTAGGGGCGCAATCGCAAACAAGAGACGTTTCTCGCTCAGACTACGTTCGCACTTGGGAAGCGGCATGCGGGCGGAAAGGCCAAAGCGACCGGAAAATTTTTTCCGCGCCTGTCCAAGTTGTGCACATTCGGTTTGCTACCGCCGCGGCCGCCTGTGCCGTTTTCGTCCAGATCCATCTCGTCTGCGTACGTTTGTCGGCGTGTTGGCGCTCATTATCACATTATTTCGAGCGGTATGTTAATTTTTTGACCCACATACCGTCATCAAAAGTGATCATTTTACCCAACTTCGCCTCTCATCTGCGACCTTCGGTAAATTCCTCGTTGGCGTTCCGTAATTCTCCTCACACGGGCGCGGTAGCGCTGAGTCACAGGTTGGTGCCTAGGCGTGATAATATTTCTTTAATAGCTTATATTTGCAAGTTGTAATAACATTTCATCATTTCGCATTGTCGGCGCCTCCAGGACACGAAAGGGGCAACGGGAACACCACAGCTAAAACCCGGACTGGCCCTTGTGTTGGGGCTCGCCAAATCCTGGGCGTCCTACGTGAGACCTACGCTCCCAATCTATCGTCGCGACGAGAAAAGTACCCCGCGACTTCTGCAACATACCGTACGTGTGCGAGGAGAATTATTAAAATTAAATTATGGGGTTTTACGTGCCAAAACCACGATCTGATTATGAGGCACGCCGTAGTGGGGGACTCCGAAAATTTGGACCACCTGGGGTTCTTTAACGTGCACCTAAATCTAAGTACACGGGTGTATTCGAATTTCGCCCCCATCGAAATGCGGCGGCCGTGGCCGGGATTCGATCCCGCGACCTCGTGCTCATTATGGAGCGCCAACGAGGAATCTGCCTAACTATTGTCTGCCCTGGAAGTGGAAGAAGAAATGGCTTTTATACTTCTACCTACTTGTTTTCTAGAAATGGACAATGAATAAACGGAAGACGCGGACACCTCGGAAACGGCGGTGGTGGGTTCGCCTGGCTTTGCAAAAGCGCGAGAAGTTGGGTCACGCCAAGGCTTCGTTGCCGCACCTCCGGTCGCGCGACGTTGAATACTATCGCGATTATTGCTGACAGTACGTTTTAGTACCACTCTTGTCGTAGAGAAAGGGGTGGTTCTTGATCGCGACGATCAGCATTACAGCCTACACTTTTGGTGCCATGTTCAATTTTACGACCGGTTGTTTACATGCTAGTGTGGCTTCCAGTGAAGCAGAACGACTTTCCGCCACGTTTCCGCTTCGCCATGGCGAAAAAATCGGCCCGAGACCGATTTGGCTCGCTGCCTGTTTTTCTGTCTGTTTTGCCACCTAGGCAGGCGGATTTTTGCAAGATTTTGCCGCTTTCGACAGCTTCGAGACCAAGTGTGAACGTAGCCTAAGATCCTGCGCGAGCGCGGCCTAACCGGCGCCTGAAGGGAAGCGGCGGAAATGTATACCGGATAATTTGACCACATGGGGTCTTTAACGTGCACCTAAATCTAAGTAAACGGGCCTCGAGCGTTTTCGCCATCATCTAAAATGCGGCTGCCGCATTTGTGGCTTCATTTGTTGCGCATTTGTTGCTTCAGAATGCGGCCCCCACATTCTCGCCCAAACCTACCACAGTGTCAAAGCCTTGACAAACACCGTGACAGTTTTTTCCATATGCAGACATGATTCGCTGTAAATTACCAACCCAAACGGAAGCGCCAAAGAATGAAATTGTGATAGTAGCCCCGGTTTCATGAATTATGACGGCGCGAAGCGACGAGAACTAAGGGTGGGTAAGGGGAGGGGGGGGGGGGGGTTGCGGGAAAAATTTCGGGGGGGGGGGGGGTTGAACCCCCCCAACCTGCCTCAGTGCAAGTTCTGTGGGGAGGGACACCTCCCAGGGGCCAAGGAGTGCCCTCAACGTCTCAAAACTCTTCGCCGTAGCAGAACGCCTCAACGCCAGCCGCCAAGCGCGCGCCACCGGTGGTTCAGCAACGATGACGACTGCTCAAATACCCCTTCCCGGTCCCGCTTCAACCCTCCCAGCCCGAGCAACGCAGCTCCCGCGCCCAGCCGGAACGCCACGCCACCCAGGACCAACGCACCCGCCTGCAAAAGAAGGGCTCCGCTGCACCAGCCGGCCGGCCTGCCGCCCCGCCGCCGGACAGGGCCGCCAAGGTAAGCTGGTCGACTGTGGCAAAGACCCCCGTCGCTCTGCGCTCAACCCCCCCCCCCCCCCCCCCCCCCCCTCACACTTCAATACGAAGCACTGGCCCAAGAGAACCAGCAGCTTAAGAAAGAACTCTCACAACTTAAAGCCGAACACGCCCGTGAAATGGTTGAGCTACGCGCCCTTATCACCCAAGCCACCACCCCCCCATTCCACCCCACACACGAGGCCCCTCCCTACGCGGATCCTCCTGCATCCCCCCCCCCCCCCCCACCCAGGAACCCCCCATTACATATACCGTACTACACGAAATGTTGCGAGAACTCACGAAACAACTCACGCAACAACTACAGAACCAACACCACCAACTTACGCAGAGCTTCTCTGCCCAACTCTCCCAACTGGGCACACGCATCGCGGATGTCGAAACACACCTTGAAGCCCGCTTTGCGGAAATAGGCGGCTCACTCCGCAAGAAACGAATGCCCACTCCTACCTCTAACCCCCCGATTCAACTCAACCCGGTCACCCCCGCGCGGACCGCAACCGGCCCCGGAGTTATCGTCAAGGCCCCACAACTCACCCTACCTCCCACCTCTCGGAATTAACATGGGCAGCACCACCGCATCTCAGCAAAAACGCTTAGAAATCTGGCAATGAAACTGCCGAGGCTACCGTGGTAAGCAGAGCCTCCTTCAACAATACATAAACACCCAGCTTGAACCGCCAGACGTCATCGCCCCACAGTAGCCAGGTGTCTCGTCAACCCTGTCAGGTTATTCTCGTCAATAAGGCGCTCACTGTCATTGCCCATGACGTCATCCCGGACACTCATATTGAGCATGTCATTGTAGAGATCGTGCTCCGGCGCCGGAAAATACCAGCAAGCACAGCCTCTTCATCCTCAATGCCTATAGTCCCCCCCGGCAACGCCACACAGACTTTTACACCCTCATCCGAGGTGCTTGTACCCTGGCCAAGGGTAAGGATCTGATCCTACTCGGGGGTTTCAATGCCCAAGACACAAGCTGGGGCTACCGGAATTCCGACCACAAAGGCAAGCAAATTGCCGCTGCCGTCGACACTTACCGGCTCCAGCTCCTAACCGATCATACCACACCCACCCGCATCGGAAACAGTGTTTGTCGTGATACCTGCCCTGACCTTAGCTTCATCGGAGGCAGCTCCACGTACACTTGGGAAAATGTCATGGAAACCCTGGGTAGTGACCACTATATCATTCGCACACAACTCACTGAGGATGCCCTGCGGCGTCCCATCGGGAAAGCCAAAATCACGGATTGGGATGCATTCCGATGCGATAGCGAGCAAACCCTCGACGCTAACACTAGCCTTACGGACTGGTGCGAACAGTTTCGCCGCAACCAAGATCGCCACACAAAACACATCACCCGCACCACCCAGACCCCCGGGGTAGACGGCCACCTGCTCCACCTGTGGGAGCATGTCACAGTCTACTCCGCCGCTGGAAGACTCAAAAACATAATCGAAAACTTAAGGTCAAAATTGCCTTGCTCACCACCCAAGCAGAGGAATACGCCGCCAGCCTAGCCCGACTCAACTGGGCGCAATTCACGGACACCCTTAAGGGCTCTTTGGGGACGGCGCGCACGTGACGCATTTTGCGCGCTCTCATCGACCCCACCAGCAGCAAAACAGAAACGAACAAGGCCGTCCATCGCCTCATTCACACATTTGACGGTACTGATGACGACCTTCTCGACCAGCTCCGCAGAAAATGCTTTGGCGATCACAACCCACCCCCTGCCAACACTGTCTATCAAGGCTCCCCAAACGCCCTCCTGGACCGCCCCATAACGATCGAGGAAGTGTATGCGGCCGTCCGCGCAAGCACACGCAACACTGCTGCCGGGGCTGACCGCATTACATATTCGCTTATCCGTAACCTCAATGACACCGCCCTGCAAGATCTCACGGCGTTCTTGAACACCCACTGGCAGAACGGCACCATCCCCCCGGAGTGGAAGCATGCCGAGGTGATCCTTATCCCGAAACCATGCAAGAAGTTGCAAATCGAGAACCTGCGTCCAATCTCCCATACTTCATGTCTGGGCAAGCTTTTCGAACGCGTCGTCACCTTCCGCCTTCAGACCTACCTCGAAGATGGCAACCTGCTCCCATACACAATGTTCGGGTTCCGTGCGCATCTGTCCACTCAAGACGTCCTCCTCCAACCAAAAGAGGAAGTCATCGAACCCGTACCCTGCTATGGTGAAAACGTCATCATGGCGCTTGATATCAAGGGAGCATTTGACAACGTTAGCCACGCAGCCATTCTCGAAGGCCTTGCAGCCCGGAACTGCGGCCACTGCCACTGTCGTGATGGATGTGATCCGATCAGACACCCTCGTAGTCCCTAATAAGGGTACGCCGCAGGGTTCGGTCATCTCCCCCCTCCTTTCAACGTGGCCATGGTGGGCCTGGCACATCAACTCCAACACATCGAGGGCGTTCGCCATGCCATGTATGCGGACGATATTTTACGGTCTGGGCTACCCAGGGCTCCTTCGGCGAAAAAGAATACAACCTCCAGCAAGCCGCCACTTGTGTCGAGCAATATCTGCATGCCCGCGGGCTGGCCTGCTCCACCGAAAAATTCTAGCTGCTCCGAGTTCGCCACTCCACAACCCAGCCCCGCCAGACTGCCCACGAAAACCCCATCCGGGTCCTCCTCGCTGGCAAAGTCGTCCCCGAACGCTCCATCATCAGAGTGTTAGGTGCGTGGCTGCAATCCAACCGTCGCGCCACACATGCCCTCACACTCTTGCGCAACACAACGCTATACAAGTGGCCCGCATGATTGCCCGTGTCACCACCCGCCGCCATGGAATGCGGGAAGAAGATACTCTCAAGCTCGTTCGAAGTCAGATAGTGAGTCGGATCGTCTACGGCCTCCCGTATACCATCACCTAATTCAGCAAGAACGTGACCAAATTAACGCCATGATGCGTCGGGCCTATCGGGTGGCCTTAAAGCTTCCCCCTGGCGCCCCAACAAGCAAACTCCTTGCCATGGGGGTACATAAGACCTTCATGGAGCTATGTGAAGCACAAATGGCCCCTCAGCTCCAGCGCTTAACGCTCACACCCACAGGCCGCGCCCTCCTGCAGCTCCTCGGACACAATGGTGCCCTCCGGGAGGCAGCGCGACTCCACCTAGTCCCAGATCATGTCCGCTAAAAACTCACCGTTGCACCTATCCCCCGCAACATGGACCCACTACTGCACCAGGGTCGACGGGAAGCACGAGTTGAGGCCTTAGCCCTCAGCTACGGTGAGAACAACACCACTTGCTACACCGACGCAGCACTGCATGACACCACCCGCACTCGAGCAGTAGCGGTCGTCCTCGACCACCACCACAGGGAGCTAGCCAGTGCATCCCTCCACTGCCAGAACATCACGGAGGCTGAAGAAGTTGCCATCGCACTTGCCATCGCTCAGGGCAACAAGCTAGGACGGTCGTTTCACGTTCTCGCGGACTGCCAGGCCGCCTGCCGCAATTACCTGAAAGGACGCGTTTCTCAACCTGCGCTCAATATCCTCCTCAGGGCACATGACGTTGGCGAACAGCTGCACATCGAACACCTCCGATCAGGCATAAGATCATATGGACACCTGGCCACGCGGGGCTGGAGGGAAACCAGGCGGCGGACAGGGTCGCTCGAGGGTATACAAGCCGAGCACCCGATCACCCTGCCCCTGAGGCACCCGTTCCAGTACCGTGTGACTATTCGCCCATTCTAAATTATTATAAGGGTACCCGAAGAAAATACTTTCCTCCCCATCGCTCACTCACCCATGAGGAGGCTACCAGCTGGAGACTTAACCAGGCAGGTACCTACTCCAACCTCCACCTCCTCAGGAAAATCCACCCCCCGGCATACCCTTCACGCTGCCCGTGGTGTTCCGAGAAAGCCACTCTATTCCACATTACATGGGCATGTCGTACAATTACTGCCTTACCCCCCGAATTATCTCTGGTCCCCTGGTTTGGAAAGGAAATGAAATGAAAGGTGGGGAAACCCGTTCCTACTGGTATGCAATAACGGGTATAAAACCAATGAAAAATAAAAGAGGAGGGGGTAAGAAAATTAACCCCAAACGCATATTTTTGAGTTAAAAACCAATCGGAAAAAATGTCACAGTTTCGCCCTAAGGGCGAAGCAATGAATGCGATGGCAACACAGCAATGCCATACGAAGTAAGGTGAGCGGCTTTGGTAGCAATATGAATTGTAGTAAACATGAGCTGATTAAGTAAGCAGATGTGCTGCGCCGTAAGTAGACCGACATGAAGAGAGACTCGATGACCACGAGAAGGCGCCTGTGAAACGGTGGTGTTCATGAGAAGCGCTTCCCGTGGGCAGCGCGTGCGAAGGGACACACCTGTAGCGCTGCACTGCCGATCCGGGCAGCATTGCATGTGTAGCGTGCGTTGGAAAATGTGGCCCGACTATTACTAACCGAGTGAACAAGCGTGGTGTGAGTGCGCACAAACAAACATGAATAGATCACACTGAATGACTGCAGACAACGACTGTCAAAACGCGGCAGCAAGCAGCGGGCGAAGGTACGTGCGGTCTATCGCTTCAACGGAAACTGAGCGGCGAATGCACGGCGCATAAAGGACAGAGCCGTGTGGAAATAAGCGACGGTGCGAGGGAGCGACGAGCGCGGTTGCTGGCAGAGTAGAAGTGCGCTCCCTACCCGCCGCGGTTGCTCAGTGGCTATGGTGTTGGGCTGCTGAGAACGAGGTCGCGGGATCGAATCCCGGCCACGGCGGCCGCATTTCGATGGGGGCGAAATGCGAAAACACCCGTGTACTTAGATTTAGGTGTACGTTAAAGAACCCCAGGTGGTCCAAATTTCCGGAGTCCCCCACTACGGCGTGCCTCATAATCAGAACTGGTTTTGGCACGTAAAACCCCATAATTTAGAAGTGCGCTCCCCCTCCAGCTCCCTCCGGCGCTGGCTTCCCGCTTCCTTGCTTGCGCGTGGGAGATTGAGTGCGTTCGCTCTCCGTGATAGCGCGCGTCCACGCACGCTTCCGCTCGGGCATACGGCGCGCGGCGAAGATTTTATCTATAGGGAACCTGACGGCGACGGCGACGACGACGCCGACGCCGACGGCAGAAATCCGGTTGAAGTGTCCATATAATTGCTATCGCAATAAAAGAAAATTTCGGCACAGTAACTTCTAATGCCCTAAAGTTCAGTCAGCGCCTTATCCCCCTTCCAACACCCGAGCGCGGAGCGGTGGGAGTCGCTGTTGGCCAGCGAGGCTTTGGACGATCAGCTTAGCCTGATTGACAGGGCACGTAGGGCGGCGACGGCGAGCGGAGCCCTGGACTGAGGGCCCCCCCACCGCGAGACCAAGAGCCTCCGATCTTCGAAGACTCACCGCGAATCTTACCATTGCTCAATAAAAGTTTCCATCCATCCATCCCCGTGAAAGCGCGCGTCCCTCGCCTTCGCTCGCTTTCACTCGCACATACAGTATACGGTCAATGAGAGATTTTTTATATTGCCGGACGCGACGATCGGAAGGTCAACCCTTAACAGCTTCGCTGTAAAAAAATGTCGCAGTTTCGCCCGTAAGGCGAAGCATCAATTGCGATAGCAAATTGGTAGAGAGCTATTCGGAGTAGGGATAGTAGAGTAGTTTTATCGGCCGCATAAACTTGGACACATTCGCTTTCTAACTGAATTGACAAGCGTGGTGTCATCGCGCACAAGCAAACATGAATAGATCACACTGAATGACCGCAGACAACGACTGTCAAAACGCTGGCGCGGCCGCTGCGGCGGGCGAAGAATCGTGCGGTCTATAGCTTCAACGGAAACTGAGCGGCGAATGGACAGCGGATAAAGGTCAGAGCCGTGTGGAGACACGGCCGGGCAAGACTGGCGCGCGCGCTCGCTCGCTTCTTAAGAAGCGAGTGCGCGCCAGTCGAGCCCGGCCGTGGTGGAGATAAAGAGACGGTGCGGGCGACGGCACCACAGCCAGTGCAAGCGTATTTGTTGGCAGAGTAGAAGCTGCACCCCCCGTCCCTCCTGCGCTGCCTCCCCGCTTTTTTTTTCTTTTTTTTTTGCTTTCGCGTGGGAAGATTGCGTTGCCAGTTCTCCTTGCGCTAGGCTTGCAAGATAAGCATTTGGTGCCGTAGCACAGCGTCGCCCCGCCTCCCTCCCCCCATACCCCCACGGCCTTTTGGGCGACAATCGCGTTTGCTTTCCGCCGTGCGTTGGCTCTCCGTGATATCGCGCGTCCCCCGCGCGCTTTACTCGTACGGCGCGCGGCCGACGATTTTATCGCCCTTGGAATCTATACGGAAACCTAACGGCGACGGCGACGACGACGCCGACGGCAAAAATCCCGTCGAAGTGTCCGTATAATTGCTATCGCAATAAAACAAAATTATGGGGTTCCTAATTTGTTAGGAATTTGTGTCCACCTGGGGTAGACGCGGCGCTTGCGGCGGTTTCCGCTGCCCCTTCTGCTCCTCCTGCTTTCCAGAGCTCGTCGTGGTCGCTGCGGTGGTCACTTGCCGGTTGCCGGTCCGTGGTGTCCGTGCGAGCAACGCTGTACGAGCGAAGTGGTAGCATCGCCTGGGTCGACTTGAGCACGCAACTTGCGCCCCTCCACGGTGGCTGCAACAACGCCTTCGAGGCTTAGCACAGTCAGGCACTCTGTTGCTGGGAGCGGCAAGACGTGTCCCATGCTTAGATTCAGCTTTACTCAAAAGTACCATTTATGAATTTATAACAGGAATGTTTGGACCAATAGCCAACAGGATAGTGAACGGCTTAATTAAAGATTATAATTAAACAATGGATTGCAGGCAGAAAAGGTATACATAGTAGCACACATTGCTGACCGCTTACACTGTGCAGTTTCAGCGGGAAAGAGCGAGGAATATTCACGCAAGGTTCTTCGTACACGTCGAATAAAGCTCGAAATGTTTAAGTCAACGCTTAGCAACGCACAACCTGTGACGTCTCGAGTGGCTTTCAATATAGGCGTTCTTCTGGTATGTCTATCTCGCTACTACTGTCCCTTCAATGGACTGTTGATGACTGAAACTGAGATACTCCGCGTTAACAAAGCTGACTTGCTGCCCCAGTTGTACCCAATGAGACTTACTACAACTTGTGGTTTATGTTACAACCATGTGACGGAAACTTTACAACGAATACAAGCAAGCATAGGGGAAAATAATTATTATGTTTTATATTGAAATATAGAAATAATAAGGTAAAGGCAAATGAAACTGCGCGAAAATATAACTTGTCGCTGGTGGCAGCTGAGCCCACATCTTTCGCATTACGCATGCGGTGTTTTACCAATCAAGCTTGCGTGGCGTCGATTCTGCCGTCCACTTACTTGTATGTGTACAATATTAGAAGAACTTGTAGCTGGATAATTGGTAATCCATCTTGGTATGGTAACAGGTTCAGAGCGCAAGGACAAAAAACTCATATCCACGCACACACGCACTCACGTACACAAATAATACATCAAGCATGGGCGGTGATCGTGAATACATGTGTGAACCATTATGGCGAATAGACATCCAGTAGTGAACGCCTGTGTTAAGTAGGAGTTTCCGGCTTCGCCTCCAGTCCGTATGGATCTATGGCGGTCATGACCGTGAGCGGCCCTGGGAGCCAATGCCGCTCACGGCCATGGTCGCCATAGTGATATTCGGACTCAAGACGATGAGGCCATTCGTGTCTGGACAACGACGAATTTGGAGCTAGCACTGGCTTTTGAATTGGCCTTTTGGTCAAGTGCCGCGTATACTTGTCTATAAATATACTTGTAGATAGTCTCTTGTCTGCGTCTTTCCACGTAACAATATGGTTGTAACAAACAAGAAATTTAGGCCATCGGATTCGCGTATTCTACTCGCTCATGGGGTGCTTTACAGGTGAGATGATGCGCAGGATCGAGTCACACAATCATTACAAGTTTTTTGGCTTTCCGCGCGTTTTCGGTGGACGCGGACGTATCGAATAACCTTGCGGCGCTTCAAAATGTTGGAGTAATTTAAGCATATCACCTCACAAATTCATGTTGGTAAACTTTGCGTCTGTTTATTGATAACAATAAAAGTCCGCGCGTTTGCGACTGGGGAGCAGGCCGACGGAGTGTCGCATCTGGCCAGTAGCCTGCTCTTCAAGCATATTTTGTAATTTTCAGACAGCCGAAAATAAACTTTACATGCCCTAAAGCCAGTGCATGTCGTAACGCATCTCGCCTCTCGTAGTAAAAGAGGACACAAACATATAATTGCCGTAATGATGATACGCTAAATAACATCGCAGGCATCTCGCTGTTGCTATGAAGTTTTTCCTATATTGTTATCTTTTAATTTACCTGAGGTGACACAAAATGCATTTGATTGTTCACTCATTTCAAAGCCACATGCGGGATCTAGCTTAAGTGCTGTGTTTCGTTCACCACTCGCTTGGCATGCGACTCCATCTGGCATGCAATGCGACAGGACTGAGTAAGCAGGCTCACCGGTAGTAATGGCGGGGGAGGGCGTCGTCTTGGCTTCGGTCGACTCGGTCAGCGTCGCTGACGGTTGATCGCGTCTGTCAAGGATAGCAGAGGCGAGTTCCCTTCTTGTCCAGAGAACAGCCAGTGGCCTTTGCGTTTCGAAATACGGGCGCGGACGTCGAGTTCTTCGTGACCTTGCGAGACCAGCGAGCCGTGCCTGCTGTGGTATTCCTAAACGGCCCTTCGCCG
Source organism: Dermacentor silvarum (assembly GCF_013339745.2). Lineage (NCBI taxonomy): Eukaryota > Metazoa > Arthropoda > Arachnida > Ixodida > Ixodidae > Dermacentor > Dermacentor silvarum. The sequence continues at coordinate 24,351,057 of NC_051154.1, forward strand.
GAAAGGTGCCATCTGTCACGCGTTGACGAGGTTGCGGGCGTAGGCAGGTCGGGGTCGCTCGCACTCAGCGTGTGTACGGGCTTATACCTGGCACGGTAGCGGCCACGAAGCCACCAATGCGGCGATCGCCAGGCACAGGAGAAGGGCCATCAGGGCCAGGCACGCCAACACGAGGCAGAGCGCAGTGCTTCGCAGATCACGCTTCGAAGGCTTAGGACGATCTTCTGCGGAGGGGCGTCATTTCATTCTCGCGTATGTCAGGAGACGGCGCCTGTCTCGTCGCAAGGGTATGTCAGAGGCTGTTAAAGCGAGAATAACGCCGTCGTTGCTCCTGCACGTTAGAACGTACCAGGACTTAAGCAACGCGTTCAGGGATCCTGGCGCCCCAACGCAAGCACGAAAGAACGCACGAACGAAGAAAGCTGGCGCACAAATACTAACAAGGTACAATGCGTTTTTCAAGCCATAACGTGATATTTATGAAATGATATACATCGAAGCCAGGGCAAGCAAATATTGCTCGAGATTGCAGGTGGGTCAAAAGCTGAAATAATTACAAATTACGAAAGTAGGGCAGATGGGATTCGTGCACCGAGAATGGTTATTGGCGGCTCAGGTATTCCGACTCACCCAGTTAGGTTTCCAACGTCGCTCCGCCTGCGCCTCACACTGTTTGAAGTAGTCGACCCGTTGTTAACCAGCCTTCGGCTCGGCAGGCCTGCGGAGATGACCGGGACGTAGTAGGTCACCGGCTCCGGATCTTCCTGGTTGGGGTCCCGCCGGTCGTTGCCGTAAGCAGCGGGCACGGTGGACAGGAGACGGAAGACGACGCTCATCGTACATATGAGCAGCATCATGTCTCCGTGGCATCGACTAAGTGCTGGAAGTAATTGCACTAGCAATAGCAGATATTCATGTTGATTCCTTAATCTGGTAGTCGTCGATGATGATGATGAGCCTTCAGAACATGGAATGTACCCACAATGAAGGATAGGCCAATAATAGGGTGCTTACATGCCCAGTTCCTGCACGCTTTGCAGGAACGAACCAACCTTCCCATATACGGATATACCGGAACCAACCCTCCCATATATCCTTCTCCTGGGTCACGCCTGATCTGGTTAGCCTAAATAACCATGATGCGACGACTGCGACGGAGAGGACGAAATGAACGTCACTGAAGGTAGGCCGCAGTCCGCGTTGACGCTTGCGTCTCGATGTCTCGAGTTTGCTCGGCGGCGTGGTTAGCAGCATTCGTCGCTATGGCGCTGAGAGACTCGAATTAAATTGCTTCAAAATGAAATCTGTCCATTACGCGAAGAA
>NC_051154.1:24352479-24387503 GCF_013339745.2 Dermacentor silvarum
AGGATGGTCTTGTATGACCGTCTAGAGTTGTCATAAATATCGTTCTCTCTCGAAGATAGCTGGCTATCCACTGATGCATACGGCCACCAATGCCATATTCTTCAAGGGCATTTAAAATTGCATCATGTAGAACATTGTCAAATGCACCCTTGATATCCAGAAAGACAGCAGCCGTCAATCGACGGCGACGTTTCTGATGTTCAACAGTCGTTACTAGATCAATAACGCTGTCGATTGACGACCTACCCTTTCGGAAACCTGTCATCGCGTCTGGATATATTACGCTTCTCTAAAAACCATTCTAGGCGCATCAAAACCATCCGTTCCATGGTTTTTCCTATACAACTGGCAAGCGCCACTGGTCTGTAGGAAAGCATATCATGGGGTGACTTGCCTGGCTTCAATAATGCAACGATCTTGCTTGTCTTCCAATGTGCAGGCACAGTTCCCGAGGCCCAAGAGAGATTATATAAAGCCAGAAGCTCTTCAGTCGCTCGAGGTCCCAGATGGCGTAGGGTAGAATAGGTAATGCCATCAGGCCCTGGCGCACTTGAGTGTATTGAAGAAGAGAGCGCAGCACGTAGCTCTTGTAGCGTGAATGGAAGGTCGAGACGATCCTCCACTGTTGGGGGAGCGCACCTGAACAGCGTAGATACCACTGTTGTAGAGCCGGAGAGATGTAAGCAGAAATCTTCCGCGATTTTCTCACTGCGCATCTGATTGATAGCCAGAGCTCGGAAGGGACGTCGTCGTTGTTGCATGGAATGGACATACGCATGACCGAGGAGACGATAATGGAGGGTTTGGCTGGTTACGAACAGAACCCAGAGATTCTTGGGATCAGAAGAATCGGCCGATACAATGGTCGTCATCACCTTCGCGAAAGCAGTGGTGCCGCGTACGCTCGTGTGTTTCGCCGTGATCATGAAGTGCTTCCTATTCAAGCAACGCTACGAAGTGTGCTATCGGTGCAGCGAACTGGGCCACAGATCGGACGTTTGCAACAGTCCAGAAGCCAAGTACCGCGGATGTGGTATGTCATCACCGCCGGAGGACCACCAGTGTGTGCCAAAGTGTCGTTTGTGCGGCAAAGAACATTTGACTGGAGATACGAAGTGTACTATGTTCTTTCGCACACCACATATTGTCAAGAAACGACAGTGGGAGACGAAGCTTGCAGCGGAACCAGAAGAAGAGAAAGCGCCGAAAACAGCGCTGCAGCAACAACAACAGGTGCGATGCAGCCGTCATGACGGTGCTCGCGAGATATCCAAGAGCACGCCGAGGGACCTGCTCGGCATCGTTCCCCAGGCTTACACCGTCGACGCGAGAAGAGGCTTCTTCTCGTCCCGAGCAACAGTCCAAGAGCTCACAGAAGAGTGCACCACCGAATTCACAGGTGGGTTGGGTGGACAAGGGCTCTCAGGATTCCGCAATGGTAAAGGCTCTCAAAGAACATAACAGGCTCATGCAGGATCAGATAAGAACCATGCAGACGCAATACAACAACATGCAGGAGCAAAACAGAGAGCTCCGAGAGCAGATAACTTTGCTAAATAAGCGCATAGATGAGGGAGCGCAGAAGGGCGAGAAAGAGGTATCACAATCGGTGTCGGAAACACCACGTGCAGATCCTCCTCCTAAAAAGAAACGGGTGAAGGATGTGGAAACAGCAAACAACTACGAGCAACGTTTCGATAAAATTGAACAAGACATGAAGCTGATTCATGGTATGATTCAGCAGATGAATGAGCAAATGAGGGCTGAGGCCGCGAACAGAGACGGGCAATGGCAATGGCTATGCCAGGAAATTCAGAAGTTTAAAGATGGTCCAGCACCGTAACACAATCTGGCAGTGGAACTGTAGGGGTTTCTCGCGCAAACGAGCCGTTCTTCAGTCGTTCCTGACCAACGGGGATAAGCCGGAAGTCATAGCGTTACAGGAATGTGGAAAGAACGGGAAGCTTGCTAGCTATAAATCGTATGCGGGACGATGGGACAATACTCAGGTTGTCACTCCGGTCAAACGCAACGTCACAGTGTTGCAGCACTGAGACGGGGTCGATGCAGATGGATCACGTACTGATCGAGCTGTTCCCTCGTAAGCGGAAGGATAATTTTTTTTTTTGTATTAAACGTGTACAGCTCCCCTAGGCAAAGGCGTAACTGTGGTTTTGACGATCTCTTCGCCAAAGTCAGGATGATCGCGAAGGGCAGCCCCCTCCTCGTAGTGGGTGACTTCAACGCTCATCACCCCGCGTGGGGATACAGGTTTGTGCAGGTTAAAGGGAAAGATTTATGGAACAGCATACAGCAGAACGGTCTGACTCTTTTGACGGATCCCTTGAGACCAACTAGACAGGGTAACGGTGTCTCGCAAGACACCACGCCGGACCTCACTCTGGTTGCAGGCACGATCTCGGCTACGTGGTGCAAGGCGGGTGAAGATCTGGGTTGCAACCACAGAATAATTGAGATAGTCATAGAGGACGGTCCTTCAGTAGCTCGCACGAAGAAGCTAGAAACTGTGAATTGGCATGCTTTCAGGGAGAGTCGGTCCGGCCAGGATGGCATAGAAGACATAGATGAATGGAGCAGGGGAGTTATTCAATCGGTCCACGATGCAACTGAGGAAATCGAGGCGGATGAGAACCAGGAACGTGTTGACAGACACATGATAAACCTGTGGCGCAAAAAGCAAGAGCTCAACTTGAGGCTCGCGCAGAAAAGAGGCGATAGAAATCTCCGCAGGCAGTTGGCTGCGTTGAATAAGGAGATAGAATAATACGCTTTGACCCTTACCAAGCAGAACTGGAGCAGCATTTGTCACCAAATGGACCACAAGATTGGTAGTGCAAGGACCTGGCATCTGCTGCGGCACTTGCTAGACCCGGACAAATCCAAGCTAGAGGCTAGGCAGCAGCTACAAAAGCTCATTTACAAATACGAAGGAACGACCGATGAGATCATTGCCGAGGTCAGGGATAGATATCTCAGCTGTGCGGGGTCTGGGTCCCTGCCCGAGTATTCGGATTTGGAGAACGCAGATCTTGACAGCCCGATCACGGTAGGTGAGGGCAGTGCCGAGATAAACTGTCTGAGGACGAAGACGGCTGCAGGGCCGGATCGTATAAGTAATAAGACGCTCAGAAATCTGGTCGATGCGTCGGTCAGAAATCTGACAGCGTACATGCAGGACTGTTGGGACAGAGGGCAGCTTCCGCCGGCGTGAAAGGATGCCAACCTCGTCTTCATTCCAAAGCCTGGAAAGAAACATAGTTTTGAACATCTAAGGCTCATTTCACTTACTTCGTGCGTGGGCAAATTAATGGAACATTTTATTCAGAGCAGGCTGAATAGGTTTCTGGAAGATCAGGGACTGTACCCCGACACCATGATTGGTTTTAGGTCTCATCTATCGGCATGCGACGTCATGCTCCAGCTCAAAAAACAGGTGATAGACAACAAAGCGGTAGACACCAGGGTAGTCGTGGGATTAGATGTTTCTAAAGCATTCGATAATGTGAAGCATTCGGCCATATTGGAGAGTTTTGGAGCTCTCAATGTGGGCCCGAAGACTTACAATTATGTAAATGATTTTCTTACGAATAGAACGGCAACGATCAGCTTGGGAGGGCAGTCATTGGAAGGTATTAAACTGGGAAGCAAGAGTACGCCGCAGGGATCAGTTCTGTCGCCCACCTTGCTTAACGTCGCGATGATGGGTCTCCCCGGGAAGCTGGCAGGCATGGAAGGACTGAACCATACGCTCTACGCGGACGATCTGACGCTATGGATGAGCAGAGGCAGTGACGGGCACGTAGAGGAGACGCTGCAGAGGGCAATCAAAGCTATATCGGGGAATATCTGGAGCCGATTGGCCTCAGGTGCTCGGCGGAGAATTCGGAGGTCCTTTTCCTAACATCTCAGGCGCGGCGACGGGGAAGGGGACATTACCCGGGGCCCGGCATCCTGCTGAGGGTAAACGGTAACATTATTCGCACCGTCGACAGTATCAGGGTCTTGGGTTTGCGGATTCAAGCGAACGGCAAAAACGCCGAGACGATCCAACAACTGGAAGCGAGTACCAGCCAGACGTGCTGATTACTCAAGCGAATAGCAAACAAACACGCGGGTATGAAGGAAGCGAACCTCCTAAGGTTACTGCAATCTTTCGTAATTAGCAGGGTCGTATATGTAGCCCCCTACCTGAAATTCACCAAAGCAGAGAAAGACAAGGTCGAGATCATTATTAGGAAGGGGATCAAGACGGCTCTCGGTCTTCCCCCGAATACATCAACGAACAAAATCTTAAGTTTAGGGGTGTCCAACACCTTAGACGAGCTCATTGAAGCAGCGACAGTATCGCAATATTAGAGACTGCTGCGCACTCAGACTGGTAGAAGGATCCTGGAGCGGCTGGGGTTCGAGCCCCAGGCATGTTCCAAGCAGACAGGCAAAGTCCCACCGCGAGTCGGGGACAGGCTGAGAATACTTCCGTTGCCCAAGAATATGCACCCGGTGCATCACGAGGGCAGTCGAAGGGACAGAGCTGAGGTGCTGCAGAAAAGACTGGAAGGCAGGCAGGATGTGATATACACGGACGCGGCCGAATACAAGCAAGGAAAAGTATACGCAGCCGTAATACACGCAAAAACGGAGGCCCTGCCTCGTGCTGCAGCGTCAGACATTTAGGAGCAACGGAGGCGGAAGAGGTCGCCATTGCGCTGGCTTTGACTCAAAAGAATGTGATAGTTATTGTTAGTGATTCAAAATCTTCAATCGGAAATTTTGATGCGGGCAGGATCTCCGCCGCAGCTATACACATATTAGTCGTCGGACAGCCCCCGGCAGAGCAGGTTTTACTAATCTGGACACCGGCACACCAGGGTTTGCGAGGGAACGAGAAGGCGCACGCGCTGGCCCGAGGTCTCACTATCCGGGATTCCAGCGCTGTCTCGACAACACCCCCAAGCGAGGAACCCCTGCAGACGACTGACGAACTGAACACTTTTCAAGAAATTTTTAACCATTATAAGCTGGGGCGTAAGACTACCAGAGAGCGGATAAGAACCTTACCAAAAGCGAGGAAGTTATGTGGAGGAAGCTGCAAAGGCGGGCATTTCCGAACCCACAACTGTTGAGTAAATGGCATCCCTCGGTGTGTAGCCCTTGGTGTATGCATTGTGATGGTATAGCGGACTTAGTCCACATGGTTTGGACCTTTCCTAACTTTGATGAGCCAGATAGATTCAGAGAATCCAGGGAGTCCTTGCTACCCAACGAAGAAGAAAATACTCAACAGCAAGTCATCGGTCTCGCCCTGACCGCCGCCGCGTCCCGAGGGATCCCGGTCGACGGTTAGGGAGGATGAGTGTGGGTTTAGGCTGAAGCCTCTACCCAGTCATCTATTTGACGGGTGCAAATAAAGTCACTTCTCTCTTTCTCTCTCTCTCTCTCTCTCTCTCTCTCTCGCAATCGCTTTCGCACCCAGTTATCCTAAAGTCCCTATATGTTCCAAAGGCAGCGCAAACTATTGTTGGAAATAGGAAAGGAGAATTTCCTTCCCGCCCTCTACCCCTCTCCAGACTTCTTCGCCGTTTTCCGCTCTCCCATTGGACGAGGCTTGACACGTGACGAATAACCCGCGTGGCTTTCGTTATCGCGGGACAATGGCACCATTTGTGAGCGTAGAAACACCGGGACACATGTGCGCCGTGCGTGAGCGTAGGCTTTTTACATTTTTGAACACGCGGTCGGCTGCAGTATGATGCCGACTTGCTGTGCTGTTGGATGTTCAAATAGCATTGCCAAGGGGGGCAACCTTTTTGCGGTTCCTCGTGGCAAACGAAACCTTAAACGGCGAGCGACATGGCTCCACAGTATGCGACTGGCTTCAAAAATGTCTGGTAGCAGGAGTATTCCAATGAGGGACGACGCTACAAACGTGCAATAATTTTGTTTCAAGTTTTCACTCTAATAATGTGCAAGTATGTAATGTGCAATGATTGCTGTATTGCAGTGTCTTTATCTTATTATCTATATATCAGGAATTCATAAAGGTGAAGTTGTCTTTGTGCAATGCTGACGTTATATGCAATAATTGTTTTGTTTGATTGTTTCGTCTTATTATGAATATATTTGTGTTGTGAAAGAGTGCCTTTGGCTTTATGTATACGCTTGCAAATGCGCGAAGATGCAATGTGCAACGATTGCATTGTTTCAAAGAAATGAAGCGGGTGGTAGCAGCCGCGCGCTTCGCTCCCTAATGGCGGCCTACAGTGAGGGGCGAGGAGGAAACGGCGCGGAGAGGGGGAGTTTGCGCTACCTTTGAAAAATACAGGGACCTTAAGTGATCCTGTTTGAGAGCGCTGCTTTCTTATGTAAGTCAAGGTCCCTGTATTTTCAAAGGTAGCGCAAACTCCCCCTCGACGCGCCGTTTCCTCCTCGCCCCTCACGGTAGGCCGCCATTAGGGAGCGAAGCGCGCGGCTGCTACCTTCATTCCGTATCGCATGCGGCGCGTTGAAGCGCTTGCTTGAAACACGACGGTTCTGGGCGCATTTTCACAAGGCTGTTCGTACGTAAAATATCTACGTAAGATAAGTAGTACCTTCTATTGTTAGTAAAATCTGCGTCGCTCAGACGAGGAAAACGAAAGGTAGAAGAACTTAACCGCAATCCCAAGCAGTCTTTACTACTGCTGATTGTTTCTCGGAATCGAATGGTGTTCTGTTCACCTGAGGCATTTACGAAAACAAATAGCTACATCAAAGTATGCACACACAACACGGCGGAGACATTTATGTGCTAAATACCCTAAACGGTTTTTTTTTTTTTTTCAAAACGCATCCGCGCGCTTTTCTTTCCCCCTCAGTTATATGCATTGGTTCCCGGAGGTGTGCGCGCGCTTTCGGCGTTTTGATCTTTAATTGGCGACTCTTCCATTATGCTCCTTTATGAGAAGTCATGCTGGTATTCATGCGGACAGGCCACCAATGGAAACTGAACCTGGCAACGTTCAACACGCGCACCCTCTCAAGTGAGGCTAGCTTAGCAGGACTATTTGAGGAATTATCAGGCATTGCCTGGGATATTATTGGCCTTAGTGAGGTTAGAAGAACTGGTGAGGCTTACGTAGTGCTAACTAACGGCCACGTCCTCTGCTACTGAGGTCTTCCAGATAAGAGAGAATCCGGGGTAGGATTTCTAGTTCATAACAACATAGCGGGCAACATCGATGAATTCTACAGCATTAGTGAGAGGGTAGCAGTCGTCGTAATAAAGCTGAATAGGAGGTACAAAATGAAGGTAGTACAACCCTACGCCCCAACTTCCAATCACGATGATGAAGATATAGAACAGTTATATGAAGATGTCGAATTATCAATGAGAAAGGTGCAAACTCAGTATACAGTGGTCATGGGCGACTTCAATGCAAAAGTGGGCAAAAAGCAGGTTGGTGAGGAAGTAAATGGCAACTACGGCATCGATTCTAGGAATGCAAGAGGAGAGATGTTGGTAGAATTCGCGGAAAGGAATAGGCTCCAAATAATGAATACATTCTTCAGGAAGCGCAGCAACAGGAAGTGGACCTGGAAAAGCCCTAATGGAGAAACAAGGAATGAAATAGATTTCATACTCTCTGCCGATCCAAGCATAGTGAAGAATGTAGAAGTGTTAGGTAAGGTAAAGTGCAGTGACCATAGCATATGCTGTTGATCAGTTTTGACAGTTCAGCGAATTCTATCTGATCTCTTGAGTTGGACACTTTCATGTTTTGTCGTCTCTTTATTAGGTCCTTTGTTTCTTGGGAAAGCTTCCCTACTGGTTGCCTTGGTGCCTTACCTCCCACTTCAATTGCTGCTTCTGAGATCAGCCTAGTCTATCTAGGCTAGGATCTAGGATTTTTTTGAATTTGAAGAGAGAAAGAGTGAAATTAGTCAAGAGGAAACAGGCCAACCTAGACACCGTAAGGGTGAAAGCAGACCAATTCAGGCTGGTGCTCGCAAACAAATAGGCAGCTTTAGAACAGGAAGATGAAGATAACATAGAGGTAATGAATGAAACCGTAACTAGGTTGATCTCAGAAGCAGCAATTGAAGTGGGAGGTAAGGCACCAAGGCAACCAGTAGGGAAGCTTTCCCAAGAAACAAAGGACCTAATAAAAAAACGACAAAACATGAAAGTGTCCAACTCAAGAGATCAGATAGAATTCGCTGAACTGTCAAAACTGATCAACAAGAAGAAAGTAAGGGATATTCGATATTATAACGTTGGAAAGATTGAGGAAGCCGTAAAATATGGACGCAGCATGAAATCAGTAAGAAAGCTTGGCATAGGACAAGGCAAGATGTATGCACTGAAAGATAAGCATGGTAATATCATCAGCAATTTCGATGACATAGTAAAAGCACCGGAAGAATTCTATACTGACCTGTAGAGTTCCCAAAACAGTCAAGGTACTTTCGTTCGAAATAGGGATCAACCGGATACAGAAGCTCCTTCTATAACTAGCGATGAAGTTAGAAGGGCCTTGAAAGACATGACCAGGGGAAAAGCTGCTGGAGAAGATGGAATAACAGTAGATTTAATCAAATATGGAGGAGATATCTTGCTTGAAAAGCTTGCGGCCCTTTATACGCAGTGTCTCACAACTTCAAGTGTACCAGAGAGCTGGAAGAACGCGAACATTATACTTATCCATAAGAAGGGAGACGTTAAAGAATTGAAGATTTACACACCCATTAGCTTGCTTTCAGTATTATATAAAATAGTCACCAAGATAATTTCCAATAGAATCAGGGCAACACTTGACTTCAGCCAACCAAGAGAACAGGCTGGCTTCAGGAAGGGATATTCTACGATGGATCACATCCATGTCATCAATCAGGTAATCGAGAAATCTGCGGAGTACAATCCACCTCTCTCTATGGCTTTCATAGATTATGAAAAGGCATTTGATTCAGTAGATATACCAGCAGTCATAGCGGCATTGCGTAATCAAGGAGTACAGGAAGCATACGTGAATATCTTAGCAAATATCTAGAAGGATTCCACAGCTACTTTGGTTCTCCACAAGAAAAGTAGAAAGTTACCTATCAAGAAAGGGGTCAGGCAAGGAGACACAATCTCTCCAATGCTATTCACTGCATGCTTAGAAGAAGTATTTAAGCTCTTAGACTGGGAAGGCTTAGGAGTCAGGATCGACGGCGAATATCTCAGCAACCTTCGGTTTGCAGATGGCATTGTCCTAATCAGCAACAATGGAGACGAATTACAACAAATGATCGAGGACCTTAATCGAGAAAGCGTAAGAATTGAGTTGAAGATGAATATGCAGAAGACAAAGATAATGTTAAATAGTCTGGCAAGAGAACAAGAATTCAGGATCGCCAGTCAGCCTCTAGAGTCTGTAAAGGAGTACGTTTATCTAGGTCAATTACTCACAGGGGACCCTGATCATGAGAAATAAATTTACAGAAGAATAAAATTGGGTTAGAGTGCATACGGCAGGCATTGCAAATCCTGACTGGGAGCTTAACACTCTCGTTCAAAAGAAAAGTGTACAATCATTGCATTCTACCGGTGCTAACATATGGGGCAGAAACTTGGTGGTTAAAAAAGAAGCTCGAGAACAAGTTAAGGATCGCACAAAGAGCGATGCAACGAAAAATCTTAGGAGTAACGTTAAGAGACAGGAAGAGAGCGGTGTGGATCAGAGAACAAACGGGGATAGACGATATTCTAGTTGACATTAAGCGGAAGAAATGGAGCTGGGCAGGCAATGTAATGCGTAGGATGGATAACCGGTGGACCATTAGGGTTACAGAATGGATACCAAGAGAAGGGAAGCGCAGTCGAGGACGGCAGAAAACCAGGTGGGATGATGAAGTTAGGAAATTCGCAGGCGCAAGTTGGAATACGCTAGCGCAAGACAGGGGTAATTGGAGATCGCAGGGAGAGGCCTTCGTCCTGCAGTGGACGTAAATATAGGCTGATGATGATGATGCTGGTATTCATATTGCCAAAATGCGCCCTTTTGTTCGCCGCAGAGCATAAACCGGGACTTTGTTTTTCATTACTCAGTCGTTGGCTGATGGTGAACTCGCGAACGCACCCACCTTCCCGCGTTCATCAATAACTGGGTGAGAACAGCGATCAGAACCACCCTCAGTAATGATGCCTCCAAATGCCAAGAACTTTTTAATATTTTCAATGAACACACATTTACACATAGTTGAAACAAATAAACCAATTTGCATTTTGAAAAAAAAAACACCGTTGAGGGTATTTAGCACATAAATGTCTCCGCCGTGTTGTGTGTGCATAGTTTGATGTAGCTATTTGTATTCGTAAATGCGTCAGGTGAACAGAACACCATTCGATTCCGAGAAACAATCAAATAATTCGTTCACAAGTTTCCAAATATGATAACGCATTAAACAATTCAATCATTGCACATTGCATCTTCGCGCATTTGTAAGCGTATACATAAAGACAAAAGGCACTCTTTCACAACACAAATATATTCATAATAAGACGAAACATTCAAACAAAACAATTATTGCATATAACGTCAGCATTGCACAAAGGCAACTTCACCTTTATGAATTCCTGATATATAGATAATAAGATAAAGACACTGCAACACAGCAATCATTGCACATTACATACTTGCACATTATTAGAGTGAAAATTATTGCACGTTTTGTAACGTCGTCCCTCATTGGAATACTCTTGCTACCAGACATTTTCGAAGCCAGTCGCATACTGTGGAGCCATGTCGATCGCCGTTTAAGGTTTCGTTTGCCACGAGGAACCGCAAAAAGGTTGCCCCCCTTGGCAATGCTATTTGAACATCCAACAGCACAGCAAGTCGGCATCGTACTGCAGCCGACCGCGTCTTCAAAAATGTAAAAAGCCTACGCTCACGCACAGCGCACATGTGTCCCGGTGTTTTTACGCTCACTAATGGCGCCGCTTTCACGCGATAACGAAAGCCGCGCGGATTATTCGTCACGTGTCAAGCCTCGTCCAATGGGAAAGCGGAAAATGGCGAAGAAGTCAGGAGAGGGGTAGAGGGCGGGAAGAAAATTCTCCATTCCTATTTGAACAATGGTTTGCGCTACCTTTGGAACATACAGGGACTTTAATTTAAGTGGCTGCGCAATCACGTGGTATTTTTTTAATGTTTCGCGTACTTTTTTTTTTCATCTGAAAGAATTAACCACGATAATTACATCTTGCTAAAAACATCCTAGTCCGCTGTTTCGTATAATAACCTACAATAACCTACAACTTCTAAATCGACGCCTTATCAGTGAATACGCTTAAATAATTAACTGTAGTTATTTATTGCATATCGACGCCAAAAATTACTGGTGGTCTCTCAACTTGAATGTGAACAACACGTACTTAGTTTCGTTCCCGAAAAACAATCCATCCGTTTTTGAAGATTGATCCATGTGAGCAGGAACATCCTATATATGCAATTTCATGAAAACTACCTTTCCAAATACCATCGACTTCATTGTCAAACCCACTGTTCCTTGGTTCATTTCATAATTCTCTCTGGCCTTTTTGGAACTTTTTTATTATTGTTTATTCAAACACAAAACTTAAATTGTGCCCGTCTAACTGCTCAAGCACACGCTTTTTTCGCTCTTCAGGTTGTTTTTATTTGTTTTGTTCATTTCAAGTTTATCCCTGTTAGGCATTTTGCGGACACCATCCAATTCTTGTTCAATCCTCCGGAGTGGCTATCCGCAACTATCTTCGAAGTCATCATCAGTTCATACTTATTACATTGCGGGTATGCGCAATTCACGCTGGGAACCATAACAACGAATATCTCCGACTTACGACTATAATAATTACCGGTTTTGAAGCGAAGCTTGTATTGCCTGACTCGTGTCGCCGTCGATATTGTTGGCGTCGTACGCGAAAATTATCATCATCAGAATTGTTCGAGCGTCGTCGTCTTCTTCCGCAGCTGGCTGCGTTGCCGCTTGTCATTCCAGCGTAGAATTTCACTTCACTTCTCTCGTCGTAATGGTTACGCGTTTACGTGGGTATGAGCCACTCATTGTCTTACCGTAACGGACAGATTTAATTTTGAAGCAATTTAATTTCGAAGAATCGCAAGCGGCAATGGCGGGCGAATGCTGCTAACCACGCCGACGAGCAAACTAGAGACATCGAACGCAAGCGATCAATCATTTCTGCTTCGATAATTTCGCTAGTTAATCTTCCTCGTGCTCTTCCCACGATGGGAAGTACTTCCCATCGATGGAACTTGCGAAATTATCGAAGCAGAAATGATTGATAGGCTCGGGGATAACTGTATTTCACAACCATCAATTGCCCTTTCCCGCAAAGAGTTAGCTTACCTGCGTAATGGTGTGTAAGTTATTTTTGTAAACGGCGCATGTATGATGATGTATGCGAAAAAGTTCTATATATGCGTGGGTCGTTTTCTCGAAATAAATATTCTTGCAAGTTAGCGCCTGTGTGTGTCACCTATGCCTTCGTCCTTGTCTTTTCACGCGCTATAAGCCTCACGATGTCATACCAACAAGCCCAAATCACTGAATTAAATTACACCAACATTTTGAAGCGCCGCAAGGTTTATTCGATACGTCCGCGTCCACCGAAAACGCGCTGAAAGTCAAAAAACTGGTAATGGTCGTGTGACTCCTGCGCATCATCTCACGTGTAAAACACACCGTGAGCGAGTAGAATAATGGAATCTGATGGCCTAGATTTCTTGTTAGTTACAACCATATTTTACGTGGAAAGACGCAGACAAGAGATATGTGCAGATCTGTTGCGTTCGTTGAAGATAAGTGTGGTACCACATGGGGAACCCAGTTTTAATGGGTTGCAAACATGGTGAGACTGTCAAAAAATTTTTCCTAGCCTGAATCAAGTTAGCAGATTCACAGCTAGGCTGCCCCCAAACGGGGGCGTTTATGTTGAATGACCGCTAGGAACTTCTTAAGCAGGACTTGTTAACACCCGTGCGTTAATTCTCTCAGGAACTGCGCCTCTGCGCAACAGCCACGACTCCCCGGCAGCACAATCATTCGGAATAACAGTCCTCACTTGCATCGGTCCCTCACCTTTGAGACTACAATGGTTCTGTTACGCGTTACATTCGAGCGGAAACGACTAGTTGTTGTGTGCGGTCACACAAACAACGCGCACAACTGTTGTCCACTGCGGCGGCGTTTTGCCCGCGTTCGCACCGAACGCGCGCGGCGTTGGTAACATGTTTATGAAGAACGTGCCAACCTTTGCCGTACACCCTATGGCGGTGTACCGTAGCGACCATAACGTCATGGTCCCTGTGGTCACTTATTAAATGCAAACCATAGGGTCATATAAATTTCTCATTCTTTATAGTTCAAATAACCAATGACAACATGACATCTTAATAGTCATAATTGGAAATACATAATTCCCACCATAGTACAGCTTCGCTGGTCTTCCATCTCCACCCCAGTGGAAGGTCTGACAGTTTATTTCTTTTTTTTTTTTTTTTTTCAATGGTGCGGTGACGAAGAGGGGGGGGGGGGGGGGGGGGGGGGGGGGGGAGCGCAATCATCACATGCTGTCGCTTGGCTCTCGAAGTGAAGAGGACGACAATATGCCTCCGCCTCGCGCTAGACCGAGCTCGCGCTAGTTTAGAACGGACCAGCGCTGCTGGAGGTTGGTAGGCTCGCCGCTGTCAACGCACACCCAAGCTAATATAAGTCCTGCTTGCCTGTTTCAGTGGACACTGCAACACAGTCCTCGGATCGCATACTGCAGATAGCACTGCCGTCGTCTCTGTCCCTACAAGTGCCACGTCGACTTTCACAGGGGTCGACCTGAGTGAGGACTACCATCCGTACTCCTACTCCGACGGCGTCAGGCTCGCACCGGACGTCAGTCCTGTGCCTCTCCCAAGTGAGTAGCCGTTTCGACGGGCGTGTTTACAACGGTCTAGTCGCGGTTTATTTCGCGAACGAACGGTTTGCGCTGCCGTTTGATCATTGATCAAAAACGGCGCTGCCGTTTTTGATCAATGGTGGGAGAACTAGGAAAGGCTGAGCCTGGAGCCAATTTTTCGTCGAACCCATTTAGTGGTATTTTAACAGCGGAGCTGTTTAAGCCGAGCGTAATGTGTCAACCTCGAACAGAAAATGAGGGCCGATCCTGGTGGTAGTGCAGAAAGGGTCCAAACGCAATGGCACGCACCCATGTGAACTAGCGAAGATGAGCCTGCCTAAGCCTAGCTAAGCATGGTTGAGACTACTTAAGTTTAGTCAGTCATCGATAGCCAATGGATAGCCAATCAGTAGATAATTGATTTATAAGTTCCGGAAAAAATTCTGGGGATGACTTGGTAGTGCTTAACCTAGCCCAAAGGCGTGGCCAATACCTTGCGATAGCCAATTGATAGCCAATATTAGCTAATTAATAATCGATAAATAATCAATAAATTCCTTGAAATATTCTGGGGATGACTTGGTAGTGCTTAGCCTAGCCCAAATACGTGTCTAATAGCTTGCGGTAGCCAATCGACAGCCAGTCAATACCTAATCGATAATCGATAAATAATCAATAAATTCCGGGAAAATGCTGGGGACGACTTGGTAGTGCTTAGCCTAGCCCAAATACGTGGCCAATACCTTGCGATAGCCAATCGATAGCCAATCAATACCTAATCGACAATCAATCAATAATCAATAAATTCGCGAAAAGCATAACCCGTAAGGTCATGACCACCTATACATGCCGATCAGCTCCGCTGTTTCTTCAGCTTTGCGCCACTAGTGCAACCTACGCTAATTTTGGGGGGGCAGCCTGGTGTGATCGCGCTGTCCACATTTGCCTGAAATCGGTTGCGCTGGCGCTCAAAAGCGCGGTGCCGCTACGCCACAGCCCTCCAGTCTGTACTTAAGCGCATCTACCCTTTTCTTTAAAACCCCGCCGCGGTGACTCAATGGCCATCGAGTTCTGCGATTCGAGGTCGCGGGTTCGATTACCAGCCACGGCTGCCGCATTCTCGCGTAGACGCAATGCAAGAGCACTCGTGAGTTTAGATTAAGATGCACGGTAAATAACCCCAGGTGGCCAACATTATTCCGTAGGCCTCCACTACGAGGTTTCTCAAAACCCGCCGTGGAGTCTCGGGACCTTTAGGCCCGCAATATTATTTAATTTTGACTCGAAAAAGCTAGCATAGGTGCCAGACAGACCGCTCACACTTTTGTAGGGAAGCCTAAGGCGGTGCCGATGGGGCCGTAGGTGTTGCCGCAAGGCAGTGCGTCGCGAGATTCCACGCCAAGAGGAAAGCTCGTTAGGTTGGGTCTAATGGCATGAAGACAGCTGTGGTAACATACCAAACGAGAGCTAATGATTGAATAAACGCCCACGCCCCACTTACTGGTAATTCGCAACATTGTTTCTCTAAGTAGCAAACGCCTGCAGCCTATATTTACAAGTCGTAGATAGTGACTGCGAGAACGTCAATGGCACGTACCCGCAGAACGTAGACAAATATCCAGAAGAAGAAAGTTCTGCTCCTATAAGACGCGAAGAGCGATGCTTCAATGAGAATTGTTTATTCAGCCCATAGTCCGGAGCTTTTGTTTTCAGATTGTCATTGCCTACAAGCCACGTGATCCTGAAGAAGAGAGATGTGGCTTTGGGGGAATTGAGCCAATCGTTCAGAGAGGTGGGATGCAGTGCTCTGTATTGGTACCGGCTTGTAAACTGGTACGAGGCATTCTCACAAGGTGTCTGTAAATGCTAAGTACGTCCCTGCAGTAACGGCAGGCTATAGAAAGGGGGGGTCTCATGGCATGGTACAGGGGTGCATTGCAGGTGGAAGGATGGATGCTATGAGCGGCCATCCGTCCACGGCACCAAGCTCTTTTTCTTATTTTGTCTGTCTTATTGATCTTTATTTACAGACAAAACATTGCCCATGTTGATGATCATGATGATTTACTGGCATCCCCTCTGAAACCGGCGGTGACAAATACCCACCTGGCCTGCTTGATTTAATCAGTCTCCCAGTGCTACTTTAGAGAGACATCTAGCTTTCACATCCTCCGTCTTTAATTTCGGGACGACAAAAAACTAGCAAGAGCGCTCGTCTGATCAGTGTCTGTCGCATATACGCTCCTTAAAACATGTCTCGCGCTCTTTCTATGATAATGGCTTGTGGTGCGAGTGCTTTATTGGTGCCTCGGCGTCGCAGCGATCATCCACCGGTCGGTCACCAAGACCATTCGGCGCTGGCGCACCAGAGGCGCCGCCGTAGTCTCTCCGCTTTTGACGGAGCGCTCTTCTGGTGAGCCCTTGGTGGACGTTCGGTGAGGAGCGGTTCCGCCCCCCCCCCCCCCCCCCCCCTGTCGGCACGACGCAGCTGGCTGCAGCAGCTCAGCTTAGGGAGCATCGTCATCATCAAGCCCAGGGTACTGCGCTGCATAATACCACTCCGAGAAAAGAAAAAAAAAATGTGCTGCGTTGTCCAGCCGCTAACGTCATTCGCTTTCGAAGGTATGCGATGTGCTAACCTGCGCTGTTTGGAAAGTAATGAACAGTTCAGTGCTGACTGTTTTGTTTTAACTTCAAACTCCGGCATTCGTTTGTTTTGTAAGTTGGGCTTAATACTGAACCGCAAAAATGTTTTCTATTTTTCCTTCTTTTTTTTTTTTCTCCTACAGTCTCCGACTGTTGCCCCTAAAGAAAATAAATTAATATAATAATAATATTAATAAACCTCATGCGTATGCGTTAAAGCTGATAACTTGGCGGTGAAGCTCCGTGTTTGTATGTTGTAACGTTTTTAAAAATTTTCACGTCCCACATACTTGTAGGCTCACATTCTGAAAGAACTGGGTACAAAGAGTATGCGTGGCGTTTCTGGCGGTTCACGCTCCCTGCACAAACTGCAGTTCAATATTTAGACGCATGTCCACACTGACGCATTCGCGGTGTATCTCGCACCACGAACTACGCTGCTGTGACGAATACACTGCTTACATTGTTGCCTGTGTGCATGCAGGAAGACCGCATCTACACAAATGACTGACGCAACTCCATGGACTCCGCTCCTGTCATTCTGCACGGAACCCAACCCGATCGACTTCCAACAGATTATTCCAAATAAGTAAGCTCCCGAGACCTATAGATGTCTGCTGGACTTTACCAAACTTTTTCGTCGCTTCGTGCGGCTGTATAACAGCATCTTATAATAGCCTTCCGCTGCCACTTCATACCGCCAGCACCTTCAATGTTGGCACTGATTAGCACCTATACGGCGCTGCACGTAATAAGGAGAGGCAAACTGTGTAGTGCGAGATAGGTGAGAATGTAGCCAGTGAGTCTGTGGCCTGTGTTGCAGCTCCCAGGTGGCAGCCGTCAGCTGCGACGACACTGACGGCGACCTGTTCTGCCTTGGTACTTGCCCAGCCGAGGAGAGGCTGGTGCGCGTGCTCCGTGTGCGCCAACAGGACGTTCAATGGCACACCAACCGACTCACCCTGGCACGGTACGTGCGCCGCGCATGCGCATCGCTGTCCACCGCTTAATCTCGCGGAGATCTATGCCACTGACAGTGCATCCACACGATGGACCGAATTTTCCGTCACCGACAACGTCCCTAAATGACCAAGACTATAGGAACGTCGGTCACGGATTGCCATCCGTCCGCGCCTCGGCTGTGGAAGAAAAGTGAAACACGCACACAACTTGGCAGCCGAAGCCACGACCTCCGCATGACGCGTTCGGTGTTATACCAGTTTAGCTACGGCGACCTGCAGTCCCACCGTCCACTTTCTTGGGATCAGTGGTGCACCCCCTCGAGGAATACAGGCGCATGCATATTTCGCTTAAAATCATTTTAAAAAGAAAGAATTTGCGCATGTCGCTGCTCTTCCTTTGCTCGAATTTCGCGGAAAAATAGCATTTTATGCTCCGGAGCGTTCAATGTAATACTTGCACATTTATTTGCCGGGTTTTCAAGAAGAAAAAATTCGAAGTTGCCTTCGTCTATGGGGAAGCTAGCTGCTGCCTAGACTGCACTAGCATAAACTTGTGCCGTCACCTGTCGGCAAGTGCGGAAAGCAGCTTTTGTGGGAGGGTTGTCGCGTGCTCGAGGAGCGGGCAACCGCGACAACCATCTCGAAACGGCTGCTTTCCACAGCTCCGACAGGCGATGGCACAAGTTTGTGCTACAGCGGTGCCATGACATCCCCCATAAACAAAGACAACTTCGAGTATAGTTTGTAAAAGCCCGGCAAGTAACTGTTCAAGAACAATCCGCACCATAAAATGCGATGTTTCGGCGAAATTTGAAAGATCAAAGCAATGGTAATCGGAAAATTTTTGTCTTCTCTGTTAAGTAACGTATGCACGTCCTCTATGAAGGGGAACAACAAAATCGCTTTTAAGAGACCGTAGTGTCCAACCACACACGTCTCGCATATAAGTGTTCAATGACAACAAATGTTCAACGTTGCCAGATACTTTCTCGGTATTCACATGTCACATTCCAAATCACACGTCACGAGTAATCGTCGCTTAAAAACTAATCAGGTGTTCCCTCTCATATTGCTCACGACGGACATGTGCATTAAATCTTGCTAGGCGAGCAGAGATAGCCGGCGCCATTCACGACTGTGGCGGCGCGTGTGTAACGCCCTTTCAACCGCAGTCATCGCGTAGTCATCAGGAGCAGGCAATTCACGTGCTGGTTCAAATGGTAGAGCATACGGAGGTTGTCGGTTCGCCACTCACCGGCGGAAAGTTGTCTTTTCTTTCCCTTCCCCTTTAAGAACATGAAGCTTATCGCAGATTTAACCCTCGTTCTTAATTCACTGAACATTTCAATTAAACTTCCCTTCCCCAGAGCCTTCCTTGGCTTCGTTGTGTGTTGGCCTCGCAAAACGCCTGATCTCGCACCCCTGGCAATTGGGAAGCTATAATAAACCATCGGAAACAACAGAGGCGTGGCGACTACTTGAGCCCGGAAAGTTTGGTTACAGCGTGTGAACGGCTGAGCAGGCGAGCAAGCGTCCGGAGCTCCACAATGTCGAGCTTGCTTTTTAATGCGACAGTTGATCAAAAGCTGTTCCATTGTGCATACGCTAGTCCTTCATATAACCAGTCTCATTCTGGCCACAGATGCGGCAAACTGGTGTGACATAGTATATGACGTATTCCGTTTCAGCAAAGGCGCGTCTATCTTCACGCGCTATAGGCCATCGCCAGATAAGCGATCTGCGTCCCTATATGCCACTTGTTTTATTATTATTATTATTATTATTATTATTATTATTATTATTATTATTATTATTATTATTATTATTATTATTATTATTATTATTCAAACAGTATTATTTTTTCATCATCTATGACTAATTGCGTTTTCCGCCTTTTCTGGCAGATTTATGGTAGAGGCTGAAATTACCTGCATGAGAAAATGCAATGTTCAGGTAGCTAATTAACGATATTCACTAACGTTTTCAATTATTCCCAATAGTGCACATATTGTAATAGTGAATATGAATTCGAGCTGTAGTGAAGTCACGGCTACTTGCATAAATCTTATGACGTAATTAGGTGACGTAACGTAACCTACACGAACAGGCCGAATTGCGCAATATGCTCCGTGCGAACTAAAACATAAATAAATGACCCCGTATGGAAGCTTGCGTAATTGATCAGTAATCAGCAGTGTCATCTTGTACGCTAAGCTGTTAATAAACTCACCCCTTCATACGAAAGGTCACCGTTCAGAATGATCACAATTAATGTCAGACTGTTTTCTGTCAAGCACGAGAGTTGCACCACTCACTGCACCAACGCTGAAGCCATTCTCCTCCCACCCTCATAGATGGGCAACCATGTAACCTTCTCTACAAAGCCATCCATATTTGCTGCGTAACGCCGGCCCTACAGTGTAGCACGAATGTCCTAGCATTGTGACGTGTCCACTATACAAATTATGGCAAGGACTCGTCATACAGCAAATATGAAACAAAAGCCTGCAATGGCCGGGAAGAAATCAGTCTTATGATTCTGGTGCGAAAACATACGTTGCGCGACGAATACGCGACAACCTCACGACGTCATCAACGGCTCTTGCCCAAAGCTTTGCAAGAACTGTCGGATACGGCATTTTGAAGAGAACTAAGCCGCCGCAGTAGTCCAGTGGCTATGACATTGCACTGCTGAGCTCGAGGTCGCGGGTGCAATCCCAGCTGCTGCGGCCGCGGTCCGTTGGGGGCAGAACGTACAAACACTCGTGTACCGTATATTGGGTGCACGTTAAAGAACCCCGAGTGGTCAAAATTAATCCGGAGCCCCCCTACTATGGCGTGCCTCCTAATCAGATCGTGATTCTGGCACCCAATGCCCCAGAATATTTAAGAATACAAATTAACACGCAGCAGTCCGATACATCGATCACTGCCTACATGTAGCATACAACAATGTTTTGCGAGACCCAAAAGTCATGTCAGCAGCCGTGAAATTTACAAAGTAGTGTCTGCTGTAGCCACACCACGTTTATTAGAACAGCACAATGATGGCCAATCGGGATATCCGGAATAGCAGCGCACCGTAAATGAAGAGGGCTGCCTATCACGAATGGCTATTAGAACAGACGTGATCAAGGCGTCTGAAGAACGAAGCTATGCATGTGTATGTGTTTGTGTGTGTTATACACAAGGCACTGAACATTCTGAAATACAACCGTATTCGTAAAAGCTGGTCGTATACCGTACCAAAACAGTTATATAGAAGCAAATTTTAATCGCATCGTGATCCCTGACTTATCAATATTTCGTAAATTGTTCCTTCCTTCTCTGTTCAACAGCGAGCTTCGCGGCCTCAAGGATAACGCCCAGAACCGGACATCGGCATTCTTCCTGGATGCCAGGTACGAAAGCATGAAGCCTTCACGAAAAAGTTCACATACGAAAAGAGTGGCTGTCGAGATATAACCCAAGCTACAAGTGTACAATTTCTTTAAGGTGCCGGTCGACAGTGCGCCAGTTCGCGCCGCTGCTTATTGGCAATATCCTTCTTACAGGTTTAAGAAACAGCCAATTTCCCATCTAAATAGCAGATTTCCTGATAATAAGAGCCTCTTGTACAAATTGAGCAATCAATCACAACATAGACGATCAAGCTTCCCTCTCTCTCTTCACCCAACTGAATATTTCTGAATTCTTTACGCGGGTGAGGCTTGTCACTTAATGCAGCGCAGTCGAGAAAACCCCATTTCCCATATCGAAAAATCCCGTAAGGACATAAGGGAGTCCCATATAAAAACCCATATATTCTCAGATATGATACGGGGCATGTCCCATATGATCCCCATATGAAACATGTGAAGGCCCCATATAAGAAACCATATGTTCCCAAATATCGTATGGAGCACGATCCATATGGTTATATAAAAGTATGGAACTGACACATATAAAAACGTTTCTTCCCATACATCATATGTTGGCATGCAAAACATGATATGCGGCACTTTCATCCTCTTCGCTCTACTTAAGCTCATGAAAACGCACACGTGAAAGGGGACAGCTTGAATACACTCACGAATAAGTTAACTGTCAGGGCCACATGCATACAGAAACGCCGTCCAAAATTATGAGAGCACAAAACGTCATTCGTTTTTTTTTTTTTTCTGCCAATATACTTATCCGCGAGTGTACGCCTCTGCCGTACTCTTTCACGCGTCGCCTGTTTTACGGAGGTGTGAATATCATGAACCAGCGTTTCCCCGAACCACACGTCGTTTTATAGCAGTTTGCATATCGCTCCTCTTGGTTCAGTTCCCAGTGACATCTACAATGATCGACAATATGAAGGCGCCGTAGTTTTATGAGTTGGGAAATGACTTAAGAATATGCGAACGCAGCGATTTGGCGTGTCGGTTTCATAGACGCGTCCATTTGTATACGCTGCTCTACCATCACGAATGCTGACAGACTCGCGCGACTTTTTGCACTTGAGAAAATGCAAGATCTAGTTATCTACCCAGTCAGCTCGCAGGCTTCAAGAGCTGCGCAGAGTGGCGCTGCCTGTAGGAAAGACAAGAAAAATGGCGGTGTACATTATGTACACGTATACGGTGTGTGGCCTTGAATAAAATTAGTCCACTCGTCGAACAAGAACGATATTGCAGCACACCACGAGTCGGACTAGGCACACCTGCATTGGTCTTCGATGTTCCCTAATGGCCATCTTCAACAAATTTTCAAAAAGGGTTCATGAGTCAACTTATCCCCTATCCGCGCGATGTGACGTCATTGAACTGCACCCGAAGTGCCATTGACTTGTCTCACATGATGATCTGCTTGGACTGCGCTTTCGTGCTACTGCTTCCGACCAGCTGCTAAAGTTTATGATTCATTACCCTGCGCTTAATGCAATGTTTAAAATCGTGTACCATCGGAGATTTAAGTAGCTAGCAGGCTGCGTGTACTAAGCAAGAAAGTGCCTGCTTCGCAGAACCAGCCTTGTCCATGACACGTATCCAAAGTTGCTGTGGGACGCACGACATTCCCTCCGTGAAGGCCCAGTCGCAGGCGACGCCGCACCACCCGAAGGTTTGTGGATGTTTGAATTTGTGCTTAATTCTCAAAACTTGTAAGGAGTACATGGTGTGATGAGGAGGGTAGGAAAAAAGCGGCGTTAAGGCAGCTTGACTGGCCCCATACTTCGGTAAAACCAGGCACTACAGATGATAGCTGATTTCCGTATCTAGCAGAAATAAACTCGGCCAAAGTACACTACACGTTGCATATATACCCATATCAGAGGATCATTGTACAAAAGTAAGCACACGTCACAATATCAACGTAAAAAATAAAAAGAAATGAGAAAAATGCCTTGACAACGCTTCTTGCACCTCACATATGACATCACACAAAATTTTACAGAAGCTACTACAGAGTAAAATGCTTTCCATCCCTTTCTTTCTTTCTTTCTTTCTTTCTTTCTTTCTTTCTTTCTTTCTTTCTTTCTTTCTTTCTTTCTTTCTATTATGACCAAGTGAAAAGACGCGCGTTGCGGCGGTTAGGACACATCAAAACAATGTTATTTTCGGCGTCATAATTGCCGCTTTTGATGACCAGGGAGGCGAACATATAGGCTTTGTAAACTTTCTCAAAAGTGCAAAAATTTTCAAACAAAAGCGTGCGCGATCTACATCTGGGACAAAAACATGAATGCTATAACGGGGGGTGTGTTGTGAAAAGCACAGCAAATACGCATAGCTTTTGTTCCACGTGAAGCTTGTTTGGGCTTAAAGTGACACTAAAGAAAACCGTTCGCCTGTATTGATACGTGGATTTCAATTACGGAATACCGAACAGATCAGCCTTAGCATGAGCTGAGGCTGGACGCGAAAACTGAATATAGTTGGAGGGTAAGGCGACTGCCCCCTCTATTTACCCGCACCACCTCACAGATTTTAACTGCGTTTGATCGCGGCTATACTTGTTCGTTTGTCAAAGATAACGACTCCATTGCACTCCTGAAAGAGCTATGCCGAATCCTAAATTCACGGCCACATTGATGTCACGAGAAATACAAAAAAAAAGGTACAGCTTTCTATTTTCTTCGTTAACGATCTGCGTTAATATGAACCCAAATATGAACGCAAATCAAGGTTGGAAAGAGTACACCGCTCTCGACTGATTTATTGTTTCCTGGTGAGGGAGCTTAGGCGTCTTCGCACGGGCCTCAATTTCATAATTTCATGCGCTTTTTTTCATGCCCATTGAGTCGTGTGCACTCGCTATCTCTTTGCCAGACCTGCAAAAGCGTGAGCACTACCTGGTTACCGAGATGCAGCCTGGCTGGCGTCCGCTGACATCCTACGAGGTGATGACCCTCTTCTGCATGCAGTGGTGACGCGGCACTGAAACTTTCGAGTTAAACGCGCTGGTTATCTATGACGCGGCGACGTTCAGGCAACCGCTAGCTGTTTTCTTCGTACACTATACCTTTTACAGAGCCGCAAATTCTCAGAGTTTATAGGTAACAAATGATCTTTGCCTTAAATAACTCTGATATCTGACCGACTTCGAAGCGAAGCGAAGAAGGCGGAAGCTAACACGTTTTTGTTTAGGCAGGCAACGAGTGGCATACGCCAGGTGAGAAGCTCGTGCTGATAGCAGGACCGAAAATATATGTCCCACTAATGAAATAAGTTACTGACGACCAAATTTAGTTTATCCATCCAAAAACCACTGTGCGATATGTGCGAGGCCCGATTTTGATATCCATCCGAGTAAAATTTACAGGGGCAGACCATTCACATAAATGGCAAGTGTCACGTTACAAAGTTTATTTCAACTTAAGGCGAATACAGCATACGCGTAAACATTATCCGAAACCCAACATTATTGTTTAAAAGTTCCAAACCAGCAACAAATGAGTACGAAAACTCATAGCAACATAATCAATTACTAGAACCAATAGATATCGATTTATAACATAGAATGGGCTTAGATTTTATTAAACAACTGCAAAGATGAAAGACATCTGGTATTATAATTTCCCACTGAAACATAAAAAAATTCAATGTATTTCGATCGTGATTTGCGCTTTTGATAACAGTAGTCGCGCTGCTGAGCACGAGGTCCCGGGATCGAATCCCGGCCCCGGCGGCCGCATTTCGATGGAGTCGAAACGCAAAAACGCCCGTGTGCTTGCGCTGTAGTGCACGTTAAAGAACCCCAGGTGGTCAAAATTATTCCGGAGCCCTCCATTACGGCGTCCCTCATAATCAGAACTGGTTTTGACACGTAAAACCCCAGAAAGAAGAAGATGAGTCGAGTGCGTTCATTTATAACTCGCGGTGCTGAAGTTAAGTGTGTGCCCCTGGCAACTTTCAATAACGTTGACGCCGCCTTCATACGTAACGAAATATAACCGAAGCATTCGACCTTATTATTATATAAATTAAAGAAGGACGCTTGCCTAATAAATATGCAAATGTGCACTCTTTTTTTTTTACAAGTTGCCGTGTTTGGAGTGTACGGAGCTTGTCGTGGTGGTGCCCCTGAAATTAGACACACGCCGCGCGCGCAGTTCCCCGGTCCGGCGCAAGCCGTGAGCATCCTGGAGCAGGCGTGCTGGGCACTGGCGGTGGCCGAGTCCGCGCACGAATTCGAACACCGGCTGCCAGTGCTGGGCACCGTGCTGGTCCGCCCCACGCGTTCGCCCCGCCTCGAGTTCACGCTCCGGGGACGTCTCGAGCGGATATCCAGTGCAGGCTACAAGATCCGGTTGCAGGGACTCCAGATGGCCAGGATGACAGTGGGTAAGGCCTGCTGTCCTACTGGACGCTTCCGCTGCACGGTGTTCCTTCTTCAAAGTGTCGAGGCCCGATTCACACAGCCGTCAAACGCCCCGAGTCGTCATCAAACAGCGTTTCCTCGCCGGTTTCTCCTCGAAAATGACACGCCGATGACGTTGGCCGATGCTCTTAACGCCGTCATTTCTGATGATGACGATTCGATGGCTGTGTGAATCAGGGCCGCTTTCCGCGATAGCCCAGATGAGCTATGACGTTCTGCTGCTGAGGTTGCGGGTTCGATTCCCCGTCGCAGCGACCGTATTCTGACGGGGACGGAATGCAAAAACACTCGTAGTACTTAGGTCTACCTTAAAGAAACCCAGGGGATCGAATTTAATCCGGAGTCCACCACTATACGGCGTGCCTCCCAGCACTTAATGCAGGTCAACCCTTCAATTTAAAGTGTGACAGCGTTCTCGTTAAGGCGGCTTGAAAACTACCTGACACTTCTCACAACCTTAATGCTTGGAAGTATTTGCATATCATGATTACGTATGAGCCTGTGGAAAGTTTTGAAGATTACTTATAAAGGGTGCATCCTACACTTCGTGCCTAGGTTCCCAATTTTCTTGTGTATATTTTATGAAGCTATCGGACGTATGGCTTTCAGTGTTTATCAAATTGCGCAGAAATGATTGATTTCTGGCGAATTTTACCGTGTCAACGACTGAACCGTTGCTATAGGTGCTGAAAAAAGTCAAACAAAATGTGAAGACCGAAGTGAATAGACTGATCTTATTGTGAGCTTGTGCAGACTCTTAGCGAAAATTTCGTGCTAAAGCATGTTTTTTACATTTGTAATAAACGTGTGGGAACTTAAGTTTATATTTGTTACGCAGGTGTTTTCGTTATTACGCACGTATACGAGTAGACAAGAAGCGAAGAAGGCGAGAGCTAACACGTTTTTGTTTAGGCAGGCAACGAATGGCATACGCCAGGTGAGAAGCGGGCTCTGATCGCAGGACCGAAAACATATGAACCACTAATGAAATAAGTTACTGACGACCAAATTTAGATTATCCATCCCAAAAACACTGTGCGAGATGTGCGACATACGCGGACTGCGATCACTACACCCAGTGCATAAAGAGTTAAGCGTGAAGTGTATGCATTAGCCTGATCGCATGACTAAAATGACAGTATGCTTGTGTTTCAAATACGCAGATAAGATCAGAAGAGAAGGTTGAGCACCGACTGAAATAAAAGGAGCAGTACATAGACACGCAGACTTCCCCGGTCAGCAGAAAGCATCTGCGCAGCTGGATATGTGATATCGTTCTTTGTTTTTGTTTTTTTTATTTTTCTGTTTTTGTTTTTGTTTTTTGTCGTAAAAACGTTCATTTATGCACAAGCAGATTACTTCGGGCCAGTACCATATACAACTATTTGTCTCAACAGAAACTTACATGGGAATATATGGCTTCTATGCGAGTCTTTTTAAGGTTCCAAATCATGCAGATCAAGACTGGGGGGAAAATCACTCCGCGCCCGCATTTTGTGAGGTTCTCTCTCTCTCTCTCTTTCTCGCTGTTTTCCGATCCCTCGCCATTCACGCTGTTTGCCTTCACCAATCAGTATTTTCCACTGCAAATATTCATTTGAGAGGCGTAGTAAGGCCTTTATGCTCGAGAATATAAAATTATACTGAAAAGTATGGTCGCGGAGACACAAGAGAGGTCTGTACGAGATCAGGGAAGATACAGTCGAAATTCTGGCAACGGGCAATTACAAAACGACCACCGGACAAGCTTTTATCCCGTGATTGCATGTTGAGCCTGCATACACGGTTTCGAGTTCCTCACCTTCAATTTCTTCTCTCTCAGCGCCAAGGGACGAGACAGCGTTAATGTTCACTTCGGAGTACAGTGCATTATACGGTCCAAACCCCGTTATTGTAAACAAGCCGCTACAAACCTTATTCCAGCACGCATGGGCTTAAGAAACCACTAGCTTATTTGCGTAGCTATAGTGAAACGATGTACGGGCAACAGAATTTTGCGTGGACATGCATTTTTCTCTTTTTTTTTTTACGCTTTGGCCTCGGTCTGTACGTTGTACAAACTATGTGTGAATCTGTGCGCCTCTGTCCCGCCGACTATATCCTCACCTTCTTACTCCAAATAGGCTGGGTATTTATAGCTTGCGTCTCTTAATGTGAGACATTATCTGCCTCATGTCAGTGATTTCGCGGTAGCTAGGTTTCGAGGCCCCTTCAATAAAAAGAATTACGTAACCGATGGTGGTATAGAATCTGTCTTTCAGAACGACCGTATAATGCTCTAACCATTACGTCACACTCGCATATCTCTCGTGCCAAAGCCAACTAGCTCCTTAAGGCATTCGGCGCGTGCGTCATGTTCCAGTTTCTCGCATTTGTCGCGCGTGACCGCTAGCGCTTTCAGTCGCGCTGTGTTAAACCACGGCGTTAGACTGAGCCGAGCTCAGTGGCAGTGCACGAAAAATGTCCAAACGCACTGCGAAATTGGCAGTGAAAGTACCTCTACTGAACGAATGACTTATTAGGCCATAAACTGCAATGACAACATTGCTATTCATGTCAGTGCAAGTGCACCACGCGGATTAATTCGCGCCAGTCGTTACCATGCAGTAGCGTAAGAATTGGAAACGGACTAGCGACAGCAGCTTCAAAATTCATGTGTCGTGATCAACGCTCTTTTTTTATCTCTATGAGCGGACATTGACGATATTTAGAGTTACTATTGCAAGGTTTCTCAGTACTTTGCAAGTGTGGAGAATAACCCGAAATGTCGTGGCACAGAGGTCAACCATTTCTCGAATTCTGCACAACAATGATCCTGGGTTCAAATCAACCACCCAGGCCTGTAACCAGGAAGGGGATTAGAGGATACTGAAACGCCCTGAAATTATCAAAGCAGCGATACACTGTTCAGCGCACCTTACATATCAGTATATGTACTACAGGTCAATATATATATTATATCTTTCATATGTCAGCTATGTGCTTGATGCACGCGCAAGAATAAGTGACTAAAAATATTTCAAAATGGCCGCCGTTGTCCCCTGAAAACTCTTTCTGAACATAATTCCTGGGTACGGCCCTGCATCGATCTTTTGTTCTACACAGGGAAACACGCCAGGGCACTTTTGCCCGAACAGTGCCAATTCCTTATCGCCGCTCTTCGCGCGCCTTTTTCTTTTCGCTTGTCTCGCTGACACAGACGGAAGTCCCGCAGTGCACTGAACTGAGCCGCCACCGTGAGTTCATCCTGGGCGAAGAAGAAAGTCATGTGTTCGGCAAGATGGCTTCCTTGCTGAGGCAAGTCGTCATCTTTTTGACTGCCTCGCTGTTGATGTAGAGATGACATAGGATGGTTCCCAGCGGAGCTATAAAGCTCATACTTCCCTGGAAATCACCAGGCACTTATTTTGACAGCAAGGAAGGAAGACTACGCTATCAGCAGTGTGGTCTTCATTCCGTCCTGTCGAAATAAGTGTCTGCTGATTTCCCGGAAAATAGAGATGGGGTCTAGAGCGAGTGCGTTGGGTTCTGGTACACAGTAAAGATGTTCCCAGAGCAGCTTAAGATACGCAGCGCAGTTACGTATTAACGTGTAAAGAAGTTACACCACGCACCTTGTATTGCCATTTGTACTAGCTTATAGATACCTGGCCACGAATATATCAGTGTCACTCGTACAAGTACCATATGGAGCACAGACTAAGCAATGAGGATTATATGGAAGTTTCCGGCTCCCCTCGACGTTAACCACTTGTGACCACAAACTTTTGCGAGTGTACGAGCTGCACAAGTTTCACACACAATTCGCACACAATTTCACTCTAGAATTGTTTCGCTTCAAGTAAAAGTAACAGTTCGAACCAATGGCACGTATTGATCTCTTCACGTGAGTATAGAGTTAAGCTACTGGTATATTAAAAATGGGGAGTCAAGCACACGTTTTTAACCCTATTACAAGGGGCCGAGTGTGTCACCTTTTCCTATGAAATATCAACGGGTGAATTTTAAAAGGCATAGGTTATTTGTGAGCTTTTCCGAGCGATGTTTTTTCTTTCTTTTTTGCTATCATTCTCCTTATAAGATGGTCATGTTACCCGCGCTTTGATTTTGTTTGCTCCGTATTTCTGTCGGGTCTGTTCTCTTTCTCTCTCCCTCTCTGTGTGTGGGCGCGCGCGCGTGTGTGTGTGTGTGTGTGTGTGTATGCGTGTGTCACTTCCCTCATAACTTCAGTGTACAAGTCTACTTTATTGTCGGGAACGTCTCCCACATGTCCGCTTTGCGCGAGCATGAAGTCAATGTCAGTCGTTTTCGAAGTCTTTGCGGCTGCATCTCATCCACTTTATTAGTCTTGTAGGAACTATCGCCATTGCTTACGGTGAAAAAAAATGTTCGTTCACTTTTTTTCTTTCTTTTTCTCTTTTGCTCGCGTTGTGTGGTGACCCCGCAGTAACCAGGCTTCACGGTTCAAGCCCCTGACAAACGTGATGTGGCTTCAGCACCTGGCTCGCTGGCTATCGCGACAGAGTGCAGAGACCAACACTGCGCTCGCACCGTGGGTGCTCGTGCTCAACGTCGCCACGTCGGCCCAGGACGTGGCCGAGGAGACCGCCGATGTCACCGCCCATGTCGTCGCCGGCCGCCGGCCGCTGCACCTCATGCGCCGTCGCCCCAAGCAGACCAAGCAGCCCAAGCAGAACGCCCCGAGACCTGCCGACCAATCGGGCGGAATCGACCACCCCTCGGCCACCGGGTCGTCTCAGCAAACGCAGCGCAGTGGTACCTAGGACATTGCATAGTGCTGAACAGGACGAAACAGTTTATTAAATAAAAAGTGAGAAGAGCCTGTTGTGGAGAGGGTCGCTCAGTCCAGGGTCCCGCTGGTCAAGCCTTTCATCCCTGCGGTGATGATGCTGCGAGAGTCAACCAAGCAGCTGTAGGGGTATGGGATAGGTTGGTGGACGTTGCGGGATGGGTGGGGAGCACGGCAGGACCACACTATGTGAGGGCCATTGGGATGACCGCCGCACCTGTGACATCGCGGTGGTGGCTCTAGCGCGAAGGAGATGTATACGTGTGGGAGAAATAAGATAGCCCGTCTGGGCTTGTCGGATGAGGACGCCGTGTGCGCGAGATAGACAAATTTGCAAGGGCGGCAATGCGCGTTGGACGAGTCGATACGGCTGGAGAGAAATGGGAGGAGGTCGGGAATCATGTGAGCTTGGCCCGGGGATGTCGGGAGCCTGGCGAAGAGTGTCACAGGCGAGCCGGTTAGCCCATTCGTTTCCCGACAGTCCCGCGTGGCTAGTTACCCACACGATTTCAACTTGTGTACTAAGGCTACTTTGGAGAATGTGTGCCAGAGGGGTAGGAAGTTCCCCGCGTAATAAGGAGCGACAGGCGGCCATGGAGTTTGTGAAAATTGATAGGCAGGTGCGGGGTGTTGGGGAGGAAGATAGCGGTAAGCAGCTACTATCGCATGTAGTTCAGCCAGTGTGTGATCTGTAACCAAGAGGACTTCTTCATGAAGAATAACAAAGCTGCCAGAAATAACCACTATGGCAGAGCCTAGTGAGCAGACGCTAGCGTCCGTGTATAGAAATGACTGTTTGGATGAGTGCGGATGAAATGCTGAAAATGCTGAAAAATGCACGGCGTTGTGCGTGTATGCAGGGATTCATGTTGCGAGGTAATGGCGCGATGCGTAGAAATGCCGTGCAGGATGGCGAAAGTGCCGTAGAGTTGGTGGAGGGGGACGTGGAGCCAGAGAAGCCGACTTAGGCCAGGATGTGGCGTCCCTGAGTGGTGGTGCTCAGGCGAAGTTTCTGCATGGTTGCGATGGTGAGCCAAGATAATCTCTTATGTAGTGCTGTGGACGCCCAGCTGAGCTAGGCGGTCGTTGCTGGCACTGATTGTGAGGCCCAAAGCAATTTTTTTTCTTTGCGTACGAGTGCGTCAAGGCGATTAAGGTCCATTTGGCGAAGAGTTAAATAAGGGAGCTGGTAGCAATAGCGAGATAGGAGTGCGTCACGATTCAGATTCGCGTAGGCGCCTAACCCGGTTAGTGACGCGGCGCATTCGGTGTAGAATTTGTTCCTCTTGCTGGAGAATGTGCCGGATCGCTGAAGAGGCTCCGCCATCAGCTCAGATGTCGACGCCGAGAATTTTTTGGGATTTTACTAGAGGAATCGGATTACGATCCAGTAGTAGTGCTAAGGGAGGGGGTTGCCATCGCGGATAGTGGACAAGGAGGCGAGCAGATCTAGCGGGTGAGCAAGAAAGCCAGATTGTTCGGGCTGCAGAAGAAGCGGCAGCAAGGGCGTCCATTAGGCAGTCTTGTATGTATCCCGGTGAACCTAGATAAGACCGGATGGTTATGTCATCTGCATAGATAGTACATCGGATGAAGGTTAACGGTTCGAGGGCGTGGTGAACGACGCACATGGCGTGGTTGAAGAGCAGATGAGAAAGGGCTGAGCCTTGCGGTATACCGCGCTGAGGGTGCGAATATATATACGGATGATGTCGGGGCATCGGCGAATCCTAGGGAGTAGGAGCGACCGCGTAGGAACGAGCGAGCGTAATTGGACATGCGAGCTCCACAGCTCATGCGAGCAAGTTCCTGCAACATTGAATTGTGTGTCACAAATTTCGCTGATCCACTACTAAACTGGGAAGCTTATTGAACAGGTGGAGAATATAATACCTTCTTTGTACTTATCCATCCCAAGTTCCTGTCCGAAGAACTACATACCTGGGATGTTTTCGCATTAAAACCTCATATTTTTTTTCTGACACAAAGTCTAAGCGCTTCATTGATTAATTTATTTTTATTGACTATCACGCTTTGTTCGTGTTTTTCTCCGTCTGCCTGTTGTGAATTCATATTGGCTTTTGTTGATTATAAACTATTCGTTTTCATAATTGTTGTTTTCTATTTCATATTTTTTCCCTGTATTTGTATTGGTATGTTTAATAAACATTTTTTTTTTTACCGTGCGCCATGCACCATCCAAACCTTAGGGTTATTCCTAGGCACTTTAAATATACATGATTGATTGCTTAAGTGGGTGATTGATTGATTGATTGATTGATTGATTGATTGATTGATTGATTGATTGATTGATTGATTGATTGATTGATTGATTGATTGATTGATTGATTGATGGTGGGCGGGAGAGTTGCTGCTGCAGCTGAAGCGCATCGTCTTCATTTTGGTACGGAACAAGCACCCACAGATCTTAGCGCATCTTGGAAATAGCGCGTGCGCAGTTGTACTTTGTGCCGCAATACCCCTCGCAATACTTTTCGCACCCAGTGATCCTCTTTGAGAGCGCTGCTTTCTTATGTAAGTTAAGGTCCCTGTATTTTTCAAACGTAGCGCAAGCTCCTCCTCTCCGCGCCGTTTCTTCCTCGCCCCTCCCTCAAGGCCGCCATTAGTGAGCGAAGCGCGCGGCCTCTACCGCCCTCTTTATTTCGTATCGCATGGGGCGCGTTTGAAGCGTGTTATCACTTACGTCAGCCGAATCGGCATGCGGCAGCTGCCCTTGCACCGTGTGCCGCCTTTTCTTCTTTCCCACCTCCTCCTCCCCCCCTTTTCTATATATTTCCGAGACGACAATAAAACGTCGCATTATGCCTGGAGACGCTGTCTGATTTCCTTCCGGATGTACGGACTTTCCCATCGGCTCGGCAACAAAGCGCTTGCTTGAAACGCGACTGTTCTGGGCGCATTTTCGCAAGGCTGTTCGTACGCAAGATATCTACGTAAGATATTGTCACCTGTAGTAGTGGGAACAGGGCAAGCGTAGAGGCACAGAAGAAAGAAGTGCACGTTCTACCCGCATGGCATCAGATAAGGCATACCATACCATAACCGCCGCGCTCGATAGTTAGCTCTCGCCGCCATTTTCTCCAGAGCCTAGCTGCTCTCAAAAAACGTCGTCAGCCCCCCTTTGAAGGCGCGTGGCAATATGTAGTACCTTCAATTATTCGTAGAATCTGCGTCACTCAGACGAGGAAAACGAAAGGTAGAAGTTAAACACAATCCTACGCAGTCTTTACTACTGCTGATTGTTTCTCAGAATCAAATGGTGTTTTGCGAAAACAAATAGCTACATCAAACTATGCACACACAACACGCCGGAGACATTTATGTGCTAAATACCCTCAATGTGTGTGTGTGTGTGTGTGTGTGTGTGTGTGTGTGTGTGTGTGTGTGTGTGTGTGTGTGTGTGTGTGTGTGTGTGTGTGTGTGTGTGTGTGTGTGTGTGTGTGTGTGTGTGTGTGTGTGTGTGTGTGTGTGTGTGTGTGTGTGTGTGTGTGTGTGTGTGTGTGTGTGTGTGTGTGTGTGTGTGTGTGTGGTGTGTGTGTGTGTGTGTGTGTGTGTGTGTGTGTGTGTGTGTGTGTGTGTGTGTGTGTGTGTGTGTGTGTGTGTGTGTGTGTGTGTGTGTGTGTGTGTGGTGTGTGTGTGTGTGTGTGTGTGTGTGTGTGTGTGTGTGTGTGTGTGTGTGTGTGTGTGTGTGTGTGGGTGTGTGTGTGTGTGTGTGTGTGTGTGTGTGTGTGTGTGTGTGTGTGTGTGTGTGTGTGTGTGTGTGTGTGTGTGTGTGTGTGTGTGTGTGTGTGTGTGTGTGTGTGTGTGTGTGTGTGTGTGTGTGTGTGTGTGTGTGTGTGTGTGTGTGTGTGTGTGTGTGTGTGTGTGTGTGTGTGTGTGTGTGTGTGTGTGTGTGTGTGTGTGTGTGTGTGTGTGTGTGTGTGTGTGTGTGTGTGTGTGTGTGTGTGTGTGTGTGTGTGTGTGTGTGTGTGTGTGTGTGTGTGTGTGTGTGTGTGTGTGTGGTGTGTGTGTGGTGTGTGTGTGTGTGTGTGTGTGTGTGTGTGTGTGTGTGTGTGTGGTGTGTGTGTGTGTGTGTGTGTGTGTGTGTGTGTGTGTGTGTGTGTGGTGTGTGTGTGTGTGTGTGTGTGTGTGTGTGTGTGTGTGTGTGTGTGTGTGTGTGGTGTGGTGTGTGTGTGTGTGTGTGTGTGTGTGTGTGGTGTGTGTGTGTGTGTGTGTGTGTGTGTGTGTGTGTGTGTGTGTGTGTGGTGTGTGTGTGTGTGTGTGTGTGTGTGTGTGTGTGTGTGTGTGTGTGTGTGTGTGTGTGTGTGTGTGTGTGTGTGTGTGTGTGTGTGTGTGTGTGTGTGTGTGTGTGTGTGTGTGTGTGTGTGTGTGTGTGTGTGTGTGTGTGTGTGTGTGGTGTGTGTGTGTGTGTGTGTGTGTGTGTGTGTGTGTGTGTGTGTGTGTGTGTGTGTGTGTGTGTGTGTGTGTGTGTGTGTGTGTGTGTGTGTGTGTGTGTGTGGTGTGTGTGTGTGTGTGTGTGTGTGTGTGTGTGTGTGTGTGGTGTGTGTGTGTGTGTGTGTTTTCAAAGATGCATCCGCGCGCTTTTCTTTTCCCATCCGTCATATGCCTTGGTTCCCGGGTGTGTGCGCGCGTTTTCTGCGTTCTGCGTGTTGCTCTTTAATTGGCGACTCTTCCATTATGCTCATTTATGAGAAGTCATGCTGGTATTCGTATTGCCAAAATGCGCCCTTTTGTTCGCCGCAGAGCATAAACAGGGACTTTCTTTTTAATTACTCAGTCGTTGGCTGATGGTGAACTAGCGAACGGA